>NC_133375.1:28937057-28957798 GCF_049309525.1 Garra rufa | reverse complement strand
AATTAAATTAAAATAAATAAAATATTTATAATTCTATATATAATCTAAATTAAATACAAATATAACTATCCACACATATAAGTATTTTTTAAAGGCTTTACATGTATGTGTGTGTATTTATATATACATAATAAATATACACAGTAAACACACATTTAGTATGTTAACATAAACTTTTATTTTGGATGCGATTATAATCGCGATTAATCGTGTCCCAGCCCTAATATATATATATATATATATATATATATATATATATATATATATATATATATATATTTATTTATTTAGTACTTCCCTTGAGAAGCTACAGAAGATACTTACATGTTTCACAGAAGACAAAATTTAACCTGAATAAAAAAAATAAAAAAAATGAGTCCCTCAGTTGTCCTCAGTGTGAAAAGATGGATCACAAAATCATACAGTCATTGTTGGAAAGGGTTCAAATACTCAAAAATGCTGAAAAACCAAAGAAATTGTGGGACCTGAAGGACTTTTCTGATGAACAACAGGCAGTTTAACTGTTCAGGACAACCAAGGGTCTCATAACCAACTATCACTAATAAAAAAAAAAAATGCTGTGGATCATTTAGGTAACAACACAGTATTAAGAATAAAGTCTATGTTTTTGAACGGGGTCATTTTTTATAAATGCAACTATTAATTTCTCTTGTGGACTATATGGAAACGTCCTTTATGTGAAATATCTTATTCAGGTCAGTGCTAAATCAAAAATAACACTATTTTGTATGATCCCTCTTATTTTGGTACTGTAAAGTATTTACAATTTTGCAGATTCTGCAAGGTGTATGTAAACTTTTGACTTCAACTGTATGTATACATGTACGTGTATGTATATCTACATCCATTTATACACACACAGAATGAAAAGAGGTTTATTTTTGTCAACTAGAGCTCTGTTCTGTGCCCATGGGGGCTTTCTGTTCTTCCATAATGGCAGGTCTGCACCTGTCTCCCTGTCCACCACCCCGTGTTCACGGGCACCCAGGTCAGCTAAATATAGCCCCTCCGTCCCCCTCAACTCACTGCAACCCTGGTCTCCCGTAGGTAGAGCGCCTTGGATAGAATTACACACACATACACTACGAGATACTATGTCACTACACTGGAAAGAAATACCAGACTGCTGTGCTGTTAAAAATTGGTGTGCGACATGCTGTTTGTTGTTTATAAATGAACTCATTCACAGTCAGTTCAAGCGTGGAGGGGTGGAACGGTTCGAAATTAGGCTTTTGATTGAGACTTTTGGCAGTAATCTGCGCAGGATCAATAACGAGGGAAGTTGACTGATAGAAAATCTCATATGCTGGTGAAATGGACCGTGCGGTCGAGTCACCGCTGTGGAGACGACGTTCCTAGATAATAAAAGATTCCATAGAGTGATTACGGAAATGTCACAGAATTCCTCTCCGCCAGTTCCACCTCTCGTTACGCGGCAGTGTTCAAAGTCTAGTTGGGTGATGGATGATCGTTATTACCGGTGGAAATAATAATGAGATCGGTCGACAATGTCAGACATTTCACTCTCGGAGTGTTGGGTCAGGTGAATCGTGATGACAAACATCCATCACGAATGCAATGAATTCACAGACGCAGAGCCGCGTCACGTCTGCGCCGCTTCATTTCACAGGTTACCGCATGTGTGTGTCTGTCTGCACTATCAACGCTGATTCAAAACATAATAATACGAATACTTTCTATGGCACTGCAGCTTTCATACAGCCACCCTACACTCCCCCCCCACCCCACAAACCTACCCCCTCCCAGCTGTTGCCGTGGAAACTGCTTGCAGAACAGGAGAGAACTATTCTATTACTGTTAGGGGGGACCATTCCTAGCTTCTTCCTTCAGCAGATAAACCAATAAAACATGACCTAGCAGAGAGAGATAGTGAGACTGGATGACAGAGAAAGTGCACTGTAAGGTCGCTTACGCATTACAGTCCATGTTACGTCAGATAACGCTGCAAATGGGAATGGTGCGTAAAAAATTACGGTTATTATGTATCCAAGAGTTGAGGAAAGACTTTTTATGCAACATTCTCTGATCCAGAAACCAATGACAATGATTTCAAAAACTAAATTTTCTTGTAGAGCATGAAAATAGATTTTTTATTAGCAGTGATGGCTGAAAATAAGAGATTTTTAACATTTTTGAAAGAAGACTCTTATGCTCAAGGCTGCATTTAATTGATCACAAATACAGTAAAATAGAAATATTGTGAAATATTATTCAAAGATACAGTAAAAACAGAAATACTGTAAAATATTAACATTTATATTTTGATATATTTTAAAATGTATTACTGCAAAGGCAAAGATGAATTTTTAGCAGCCATTTCTCCAGTATTTAGTGTCACGTGATCCTTTAAAAATCATTCCAATATGCTGATTTGCTGCTTAAGAAACATTTTTCATGACTAACGTCAAAAAAACTTAAGATTTTTGTGAAAAAGAAAATTAGGTTTTTGAGGAAAACATTCCAGAATCCAGGATTTTTCTCCATAAAGTGAACTTCAATGGGGATCAACAGGTTGAAGGTCCAAATTGCAGTTTAAATGCAGCTTCAAAAGGGCTCCACACGATCCCCACCGAAGAATGAGGGAATTACCTAGCAAAATGATTGGCCATTAAAAAAAAAAAATAATAATAATACAAATTCATACACTTTAACCACAAATGCTTATCTTGCACTAGCTCTGTGTCCACGACTTCACGCATTACAGTCATGTTTGAAAGGTCACGCATGTCGTACCAACCACCCAGCGTTTACAAAGCAAACGTGCAAAGAAAGTCCTTTGTCGAATGATTTTATTTCCCTACACAAACTTGATGAAGAACTAACCGTGCGTGACCTTTCCTACGATTAGCCAGTGCAAGCGAGCATTTGTGGTTAAAAAGTATATACTTTTTTTTTTGTAGAAAATAACAGATCGTTTTTACTAGATAAGACCTTTATTTTTTGTCTGGGATCGTGTAGAGCCTTTTGAAGCTGCATTGAAACTGCAATTTGGACCTTCAACCTGCTGATCCACATTGAAGTCCACTATAAGGAGAAAAATCCTGGAATGTTTTCCTCAAAAACATTAATTTCCTTTAGACTGTAGAAAGAAAGACATGAAGATCTTGGATGACATGGGCATGAGTAAATTATCAGGAAATTTTAATTCCGGAGTGAACTAATCCTTTAACACTGTAGAAAGTACAAAAGAACAGAAGTGAGGTTTTTGTAGTCTTTACTGTCACTTTTGACCAATTTCATGCATTATTGTGGATTAACAATATCAATTCCTGTAAAAAAAGAAAATCCAACGGACCCCAAACTTTTAAATGATAATGTACATGGAAGCACTTATAATAACTTGTCACTATCTCATGTCACGCTTGGTTAGGACAGTGTAAAAATCTGTCCACATAGTGAAAGAAACACAGACTAAGTTAGAATGGCTTTGCCATTAGTTAGCAGCATGTCTGTACCCAGTTATGACAGCGATGATCACAACCAAGCTCTTGCTGGCAGCCTGAGGCTGAGAGACCGGCACCTCCACCAGTGCTGGCGGTGCATTTTTACAGACATAATTCTCTCCCTTCCTCCACCTACTCCTCCTCTTTTCACTCCATCTTTCACAGCCATCCCCCTGCTGACATCAGTATTGGATTTATCAGCTCACTCCTCTCAACTCTGAGCCAAGATCATCCATCTGCCCTTATCATCCTTCCCAGCATTCCTTAGTTCTCTTTTCCATTATTCCCAAAGAGCAAAAGGTACAGTAGGTGTTCAAGACATACAGTACCAAGATTTCCATAGAGGAAAGCAGTGACAGTGCCAGAAATCTCCATGTGATTGGACCAGTCAAATGTTTGGGATAATTATGATTTTTTTGAAGGAAGTCTCTAACAGTATGCTCACCAAGGCTGGATTTATTTGATCAAAACACTGTAAAAACAGTATTAATTGAGATATTATTAGAATTTTAATGCAGTTCAATTTAAACAGTTCTATTTTAATAGATTTTAAAGTATAATTTATTCTTGTGATGGCAAAACTGAATTTTCAGCATCATTACTCCAGTCTTCAGTGTCACATGATCCTTCAGAAATTATTTATGCTGATTTGGTGCTCAACTATTAATAAAGATTCTTATTATCAATGTTTATTTGACATTGATAATATTTCACATTGATAATGAATAGAACATAATGTAATACAACAACCAAAAGGTTGATATTTGAAATACCGAAAGGCAGTTCCTTTGTTTTTGCTTTTGTTTTTCCGCTATTTCCAAACCATTAATATATTCTGACACGGGGCGGACCAGTAATCAATCTGGGCGGACCGGTGCCACCCGGGCCCTTATGTGGCCTCACCCCTGGAGGAGAAGAGAGTAAGAGGGTCAAGCAAGCACACAGACAGGTCTGGAGGATTGGATTAGAGCCTAGGGAACAGTGAAGATGAAAGCAGAAAGGATCAAATGTTAATCAATATGCAGCACATGCTTTCTGAAGGTTCTTTAGTGTCGCCCTTTTGCATATGTGTCGGGCGCCACATTCGGATAATCCGTTTTGTTTCGTGCATTTGTGTGTAATGGGAGACCAGGAGAATAGTACAGATAAAGCAGTCTCTGATGTCTGAATTAGACAGTTTTTCAAAGATTGTGTAAAGCAGTGTGTTTTCAGCGAATTCGCTGCCACAACGTGTGTGAGGGTTTATTTAACTATAGTTTAGAGACGAGTTTGTTCCCGAAAGCTAGCTACATCTGACAAAGCCTCACATCCTGAATGGCCTAAATGATTAATAAAGTAAATTGTGAAAACTAAAAATGATGTACACGAGCAGAGACTAAAATATTCAGTTTTCTGTCCTCGCTTGCCTCAATGACAAACAATGACTCTTGTGTTCTGCAGTCAAGCTGACATGAAATCATTACGATGACGGTCAATGTGGATACATGGGATATTGACGACACTCTGAACAAACAGATTCAATTTCATCACTTGCAATAGAAGTATGGGATGTGCACCCTATAGATCAGATATGAAAAATAAATCAGTTTTGTCTGCTGCATAAACAAAACCTAAGTAAATGTATGTGTTTTGGAAGGGAAATAATAGAAGATAAAACACACACTGAGGTCATAGTTGGGAAATAATATACAGAGAAAGGAAACCAGAGGAAAAGAGCATAATGAGCCTAATTTGAGAGAATAGATAAAGAGAATTGAGACAGGGCATTGGTGACACTCAGGTTGCTTTTGTATCTGGAGGATCTGTGCTTCTTTTAAAATCTTCTCCATTAGCTTCACTCAGAATGTTCTTATGTGTATGTGTGTGTGTGCAGTGATGGAGTCATTTTATAATGTGGATGCAAGTGCAATCCATCCAGAAACTGAATAAAGCCAAGAGGAAATTAATAGAAAATGGAATGAAATTCTTTGTGGCATATTTAATTAAGTTAAAGCTACTTTATTTCCAAATAATGTCATTTAATAATGTCACTAGTAGGGACACTTCAATATTAAACTTCGGGCATTACAATAAGCCGACTATTATGTTGATGTTATGGCCAAAGTTTTTTAAATAGCTGACATTAAACTGTCATAAAATTTGAAAGAATGAATGAAATAGTTTAGGAAGATATTATAGAAATATTAATTAGTAATATTGCACGATATATGAAGACCACAAGAGTTTAACATTTAAAAAACAAAAATCATGTTTAATTTCAACAAGTGTATTTCATACACATCATGTATAGTATTAAAATATTTATTAGATTAAACTAAATTAAAAATCGCTAAAAATACAATTTTACAATTTAGTGTTTTTAAAAATTAAAAAAGTTAAAACTCTATATGACAGGAAAGGTTATCTAAATTTAAAGGGATTGTTCACCTAAATATGAAAATTACCCCATGATTTACTCACCATCAAGCCATCCTAGGAGTATATGACTTTCTTCTTTCAGCTGAATACAATTGGAGATTTAATTTGATATTATAAAAAATATTCAAGCTTTCAAGCTTTATAATGGGAGTGAATGTATGTTGAGATTTTCAAATCTAATAAAGTGCATCCATCCATCATAAAAAGTACTCCACGTAGCTTTGGGGGGTTAATAAAGGCCTTCTGAAGCAAACTGATACATTTGTATAAGAAAAATATCCATATTTAAAACTTTATGAACCGTAATCTCTATCTTCTGCTAACTGTCAAACACATTCATTAAAAAAAAAAAAAAAAAAAACGGGCTTCCAGCGGATGACGTAGGAAAACATTCTAGCCTCACAAGGAGTTTTGTTTACAGCAAAGGAAAACCAGTCTCCTCTTGGCTTATATCGAATTAAAATTCTCCATCAATTTTATTTACAAATCCTTGTTTTGTACTTGTGATTCATGACTGGTGTTTTGTTCTGCTTTCTCCACTGCGTTTCTGCATTAGTCACTTCCACATTAGTCATCACATTCACCTACGTCTTACATCATCCACTGGGATGCCACTTTCTCATGTATGCACGTATGATAGTTTACCAAAAGCTAGAGATTATCGTTTTTAATGTTTTAAATATGGATATTTTCCCTCACAAAAACACATTATTAAGCCCACAGAGCTGTTTGGAGTACTTTTTATGATGGATGCATGCACTTTTATTGGATATCAAAATCTCAAACCCCATTTACTGCCATTATAAGGCTTGGAAGAGGACATTTTTTAATACAAGACGAAAGTCATATACACCTAGGATGGCTTGAGGTTACGTAAATCATAGGGTAATTTTCATTTGGATGAATGATCACTTTAAAACAAGGGGAAATGAGCATGAACAGTTAAATCCAAATTCATCTGATGATAAAAAACAAAAAACAAAAAACAAAAAAAACATTGAAGATTGGCTGATAACTGATATGGCACACACTGAACCTGAACAACTCACTCTAGAAACCATATGTTCCAAGCATCCACTGACTGTGCTCACTGAGAGCAGATAAACAGAAAAGGTTCATGCTGGCAGTCTGGCTTCCTGTGCTTGTACGTTTGAACCAGATCTCTAAATCTGATCTCTGGATGTTAGTGTAAGCAAAGCTTCAGTGCTGCTTCTCCCTCTTCCTACACCCTAGAAACTGACATACACAGACACATCAGATTCCCCAGGCACAGCCTTGGCTCTCACCATCTCCACCAGCCTGTCTCACCCCACCCCGTTGATCACATCCACCACCCTGGAGAAACACGGAGGTTTCAACCTCACACGAAGTTGGACTGAATCGACTCTCCTCTGGGGCCCGTCACAGATTTTAAGCAATCTTATACCACCAAAGGGGGACACAAACTCACACAGACACACAACCCCATCATCACACACTCCACAGGAATCCACAATATCTCAGTAGCGAGCATAAAGTTCTACCAGAATAAAGCACGCACATCCACCTCAAGGCAAAGATGATAAACGGCCGGTATGGAAGTGGGCATGAACTGAATATAAATGACCGTTTATGTCCAGTAAACTTCCTCACTCTGTCTCTGCATCATTTGGCGTCGCTCAGATTGAATCACCACAGGTAGCTACATGTACTAACATTTCCTTTTCCAATCCTTCACTTAAAAGAATGGCTAAACTTTAGTTCTCTGTTTGTTACAGGAGACACATTTGTACTTGTCACTGGCAGCAGCTTTATCAAGGAACAGCCTTGTTGAGTGTGTTTTAGTGGCTTTTAATGCCACAAAACAAGACTATATCGAAGGTGTCTGTGATTCAGATCCAAGTAAACCAAGAGTGGATCAATACTCTAATTAAGGGAAATTAAAGGTTTGGAAACGGCAGGAAAGCAATTTTAAAGCCGTCTGTGAGTTTTTATTCTTTAATCAAAGGTGGAGAAAATGCACTGATGGCCATTCAATGCTGTTTAGTTTATGAAAAGCACACCATTCTTGTCAGATGATAGCAACCAGATCAATTCTAAACTGATAAAAAAAAAATAAGTGCCAGAAAAAGATATAAAGCATCAAAAGAACTTTTAATATAAAGCATGCTTTAGCAGATTTATCCATACAATAAAAACTGGCTGGTTACCTTACATGTCAGTCCAAACATTTTTTCCAATTGATTTTCAAATCACTTAAAGGAGAAGCATTACAGATAATTTACAGACCCCCTTGTCATCCAAGATGTTGATGTCTTTCTTTCTTCAGTTGTAAAGAAATTGTTTTTTTGAGGAAAACATTTCAGGATTTCTTCCCATATAGTGGTCTTCAATGGTGCCTCAGAGTTTGATCTTCCAAAATGATCCTCTGTACGTTTGACCTCTACCGTGGGTAGATAAAAAAAAAGATAAAACAGTGATGTAGGAAGATTTTGAAGTTGGAGGAGAAAATGAAATTGGAGTTTTTCTAACTGTCTTGAACCAAAATACATAGGGTTCACACAGAGCTATAGACAAGATGAGCATTTGAGGTTAAAATGTATATAAATTGTCTTTTTTTTTTTAGAAAATAACCAATCGTTAGCTAGATAAGACACTTCTTCCTAAGTTGGGATTGTTTATAGCCCTTTGAAGCTGCATTTAAACTGCATTTTGGAAGTTCAAACTCGTGGGCACCATAAAAGTCAACTATATGGTGAGAAATCCTGAAATGTTGTCCTCCAAAAACTATTTCTTTACGACTGAAGAAAGAAAGACATCAACATCTTGGACGACAAGGGGGTGAGTAAATTATCTGTAAATTTTTGTTCTGGAAGTGAACTTTAAGCGCAAAACCTGCCAAGCAGTCAATTTCATTAGTCAATTCAAGCACGCATTCACCTATTAAAACATTCAGATGTAATGAATTCAGTTCAAAGTTCAGAAAAATCGTGGATTCATCAGCTACAAACACCAGGGCAACTGATGTAATGATGAAAGTGCAAAAAAGCTATAGAAACAGTAGAAAAGCAAAAGGGAATCCAAGACTGATTAATTTCACAGTAGCCATTCGTCCAAAAAAAAAACAAAAAAAAAACCACAGACCACAGTAAAGAATTACCACAGCCGTCTGTCTCTCTCGCTACGCGCGTTGTTGTAATGGAGTGTGGTGAAGAAACCATGAGGTCAGAATCATCATGCAGAAGATCAAAGTTTTCTCTGAATACTCATTGCCTGGGGCCCTGCCAGTTAACCAGAGTTCTCTTTCGCTCGCCCCCTCATTCCTACTCTCAGGTCAGCTTAAAGATTGAATAAAAAAAAGAGCCTCTGGCATAAGAATCACCCTATTCCCTTTCATCTCTCTAAAGTATTGACTAGGGATGGGTCAGGGATGGTCAACTAGGATAGTTGGTCAACAAATGATGAGTCGACTAGTGAGATTTCTTTCATCATTTCTTGAAAAAAAACAGAGGAATTTAAGGGTGTTTTTCAAAGTTGGTTTTTACCATGCCGCGTTTCAGCATGCTACCAGTCGACAACTAACATTTAAGTTGTATCCTTAAAGGATAAATTCACTTCCAGAATAAAAATTTCCAGGTAATTTACTCACCCTATGTCATCCAAGACGTTCATGTCTTTCTTTCTTCAATGAAAAAGAAATTTAGGGTTTTGAGGAAAACATTTCAGGATTTTTCTCCATATAATGGACTTCTATGGGGATCAATGCAGCTTCAAAGGGCTCTACACGATCCCAGCCGAGTAATAAGGGTCTTATCTAGCTAAATGATTGGTCACTTTCTAAAAAAATAAAACATTTTTGTATTTACTTTTTAATCACTAAAGCTCATCATGCGTGGTTAGTTCATTGCTTTTTCACTCCATTTCAAAAAGGTTGGGTAGGGCATAAACTCCATCTCATTTTCTCCTCCAACTTCAAAATCGCCCACCATTGACCAATGTAATTACATAAGCTGTAGATCCACATTGCAGAGCTATTGCAAGACAAGCATTTGTGGTTAAAATGTATATCAATTCTCTATTTTTTTTTTTAAAGAACTCAAACTTGTCATTTTGCTAGATAACACCCTTATTCCTCGACTGGGATTGTGTAGAGCCCTTTGAAGCTGCATTGAACATTATATGGAGTAAAATCCTAGTTTTCCTCAAAAACCTTAATTTTCGACTGAAGAAAGACAGACATGAACATCTTGAATGACATTGGGGTAAGTAAATTATCAGGAAATTTTAATTCTGGAGTGAACTAATCCTTTAAGACCAACAAGTAAACTAGTCATTCAGACAACCTACCGACAAATCGATTTTAAGAGTATGTGGTTTTGCACATTCCAAATGTCGACAAAATATCACAAAATGTCACTCAATCGCTGTTTTCATTCTTCTGCACACTCTCTACTTCGCATTCTTACTCTTTGGCACATGTGACAGCTTTTCTGTGCAAAAGTGCTAACATAAATGATAAAAACTCAGAGCCTGTCATGAAGAAGTGAGATCATTTCTCAAAGACTAAACCAACATTCCTCATCCCCTTAAGATAATATCAGCATTAAACTCCTGCACGAATGTGTGAAGATGTGTTTTGATCTGCTTGAGAGAGTGACACTCACATTTTTAAAAACTGCAAGGCAATTCGAAACACATCTCGAATGTTTTTAACGTGGAAATGCAGCCCAAACATCTGCGCTGTGCCAAAATGTTCCTGTGTGGGATTTTACACTGCCAGCGGGAGCTGAAGGTGTGACTAGCAATAAAGCAAATGGAAAGGACAAAGTGTGTCTGTTCTGAACATCACACACACAGGCACACAAACTCACATTAAAATGAACCTGGACAGCTAGTTATCTTTTCCAGAGGAGCAGCTTTAAAAGTAATCTCCTTCTCGCTCTCGTCGCCCCTCTGATCCTTAAAGTGGCCAAAAGCAGAAACAAGGCTTTTTTATGTATCCTAATGCATTTTTCAATTGTTCAGTCATTTAAATGCTAATGCTCCCATTCAGGGCCGTCTACATTGAATTTCCTTAAAGACGTTGCCGGTTATCAAGTGGCAGGAGGAGGAAATTTGCACTTGGTGGTCCGTGACCCCTGTCTTTTATCTGAAGAGAAGAAAGCTGACACCTTATGCTCTTCACCCTCTGAAACCGTCCGTCTCTCTCTGATGATGACGCATGAGCGCAAAGGTGGATCAGCAGTATAAACATGACCTCCGACCCTGTTTATGTTATCTGGGCCTAACGAGGAGACCACCAGGCCACTCTAGAGACCACTCAGGACCACCGGGGATAACAGCCATGTGATTGAAAGACACCAAACTGCAGACTAGAAAAACACATTTCAAAAGACCTAACTGTTTAAATCATTACAAAAGTTAAATTCTTTATACTAGTTGTCTATATCAGGGATTTTCAACTTTTTTTATGCCGAGGATCCCTAAATATAATGATCCAATTGTGAGGGCCCCATTTCTTAAATATAAAGGCAGCTATACATTTTCATGTATAAAGACCCATTTATACTCTGTGGGAAAATATGTAATATTATAAAGACACTGTTATTTGCAAAAATAAATTGGCATTTTTTGTTACCGTACAAAAGCGAGAGCAAATTGAATTAAAATACTGGCTTTAAAAGTTCATATTTTTTAGAGTGAATGAATGAATGAATAATTTTCAAATGTCCTTCTATAGATCTTTTCACAATAAACACTACTGTATAGTTTTAATTTTGTCATTAATTACTCACTCTCATGTCATTCCAAACCCATAAGAGCTTTGTTTATTTTTGAAACACAAATTAAGATATTTTTGATGAAATACGAATGCTTTCTGACCCTGCATAGACAGCAACACAACTGACATGTTCAAGGCCCAGAAATGTAGTAAGGAAATTGTTAAAATCAGTGGTTCGATCTTAAGAATGAAAGCATGAGAATGTTTTCTGTGCACAAAGAAAACAAAACTAAGAAGAAAACCACTGATGTCTAATGGACTATTTTATCGATGTTCTTACTACCTTTTTGGGCCTTGAATGTGTCAGTTGTGTTCCTGTCTATGCAGGATCAGAAAGTTGTCGGATTTAATTAAAATATCTTAATTTGTGTTCAGAAGATGAACAAAAAGCTTACGGGTTTGGAACAACATGAGGGTGAGTAGTTAATGACAGAGATAAAATGTATACATCTATATCCCTTAAACTGTTCCCTAGAACAGTCCTGTAGCCTCTCTGAGGCTTCCTGGAGTCCTGGATGCCAGTTTGAAAATCTCTATTATTTCCTGAATGTCAAAGTTAATGCATGCCTTTTAATTTGGTTGATTAATTGACTGTTTGACTTACCAAAAAAAGCATATTCTAATAGCTTTCTGAAAACTGAAGATTAAAACATGTCTATGACTTTGTCTTCAGGAATTTGAGCGACGAATTGAATAGCTTTGATCGAAATAGCTTTGCCAAAACCAACATGTTAAATTACATCAGTTTGCTTTATTCATGAAACACGAGCAGAACAAATTTGTAGCGAAAATAGTTCTTAAATCCATTTACACGTAAATCGTCACACTCATTTCAATGGGACAATTTACATACATATGGTTTTGTGATTTACTAATGGTTTTACAAAATTTGTTCTGCAGCCATTTCATGAATAAGGACCATGGAGTGGCTAAATATCAAATCTCTTATCAGAAGCTAAAGTCACGCATTAGCCTAAAATAGCTTGACACTATGCTGAGTCACTCCTTGACTCACATCCCTTCATTAAAGGAAAAAAGTGTCAAAAATCTCCAGGTAGAGCCACAGGAAAGGTGGTGCTTCCTAAAAACCCTACCCTTCATTGTGGTAAGCCACTTTAAGGCTCAGTTCACTTTCCTTAATCAGCGTTCCTTCAGTGCTGATAGGGAGAGTGAAGGGAAACAGTATTATTCCACCTCACTGTGCCAGTACCAACAGAGTATTAATAGAAGAAATCCAGCCAAGTCATTGAGGACTGCAAACCACACACACACAAAGCATGGAGGTTCAACTCCGCAGACCCCTGGGCTTCATGCCCCATCAAAGAAACTCCTTCCAGCGAGTGTATGCATGTGGAACCAAAGCTTTCCCTCCTGCTTATACTGACCTGACTAGAGTAGGGGAAAGATGTCATGTGCAAAAGCCTTAGAAAGATCAAGAAAGAGATAGAGAAGAGACAGACGAGAGATAGAGATATACAAGGTGACGTCTGCTCTAACAGCGCAGTAAATCAATGGTAACAAATGGTCTCTGTATTTGCACCTGGTCACATCTGCGTCATATTGGTCCGGCGAGAAACATATTGAGTTTCCGGGAGTGACTACGGGAGGATAAGGAAAGAGAAAAACGGGGAGATGAGGCGATAAGGATGAGGCCGCTGGGAAACAGAGAGGAGGGCTGTGAAAAGCCGATGTTCTCCGTTCTCTCATGCATTAGAATTCATTACTCTGCTCCTTATCGCATTTTACCTCCTCTCTCCTCTAAATTGCTGTCTTTCTCTCTTGTCTTCTTCATATCTCTATCATCTTTTTCTCTCAGCTTTGCTCTCCCTGTGAGTAGTGCTACACGATACAGGACCCTAAGTGGGCCCCTCCCATCACAGGGCCCGAGACAACACTCCTCACGGTTTTCTTGGTTGCTCTTTTATATCTAAGAAGTTTTCAGTTGTATCTTTTTTTAAAGATGTTTCTCTGAAAACACCTGAGAAAATATAAAATACAACCAGATGAAATAACTGCTGACATACAGTATAGAAAATATTGTTAATACAATTAAAATTGCATGATATATCAGGACTGAAACAATACAAAGTAGAAAAACAGAAAACTAATCCAAACTACAAAAAAAAAAAAACACAAAGCTAACCAAAACAAAAAGCAACACAAAACCAAACCAAAACACCAAACAAGTATCACAATAACACAAACCATACACACCACAAAATAAAATAACTGCTGACATATAGTAGGCTATAAGTAACATTATTAATATTTAACAAGACAAACACAACACTAAGCAAAACTAAACACCAATCTAAACCTCCAAAAAAAAAAACACAAAAATAAAAATGCCAAACAAAACAAAGCTCACCAAAACAAAAAGCAACACAAAACCAAACAAAACAAAAATCACAATAACACAATACACACCATAAAATAAAACCGCTGACATACAGTAGGCTACACAAAACATTAATATTTAATTTAACAAACACAACACTAAGCAAAACAAAACCACCAAACAACAAAAAAATAAAAAATTAAAATACCAAACAAAGCAAAAAGCAACATCAAAAAAAAAAAAAAAAAAAAAAAAAAAATCACAATAACAAACCATTCACACAATAAAATAAATAAAAGAAAACAGCTGACATACAGTAGGCAATAGAAAACATTAATAATATTTAATAAGACAACACTACGCAACACAAAACACTAATAAAAAACACAAAATGAAAATGCCAAAAAAAAGAAAAAAAGAAAAAACACAACACAAACCATACACACAATGAAATAAAATACAATGCTGACATACAATAGGCTATAAAAAACATTAATAATAAGACAAACACAACACAAAACCCTAATCAAAACCAAACAAAAAAACTAAAATGAAAATACAAAACAAAACACCAGCCTAAAGAAAAAAAAAAACACAAACAAAATAAATCTACCAAACAAATAACACAAACCATACATTAAATTAATATAAATAAAATAAATAAACTACTGACATACAGCATAGAAAATATTAATATTTAATAAGACAAAAAAAATCCAACAAATAAAATAAAATAAAATAAAATAATTTTATTATGGGCTTCCTGCATGCCTCTCCATCTTTTTCTTATCAATTTTCTGAGGTTGCCCTGTGTCAGGATTTAGAATGACAGCTGCATTCTGGTAAATAATGACAATGCTTATCATGAGTAAAAATGCTGTTTGCATAGCTGGCAAGCTATTTTGCCGACTGAGCCCTGCTGCAGTATGGACGCTGTGGGACCTGCTGAGTAATCTTCAGATCAGGAGCGCTTCAGGTGAAATATGGCCTCTCTCCAGGGCCATGGTGGTCAGAGCTGCTCACTTAAGAGAAGGCCGCTCAGCC
The DNA here is from genome assembly GCF_049309525.1 of Garra rufa. Taxonomy (NCBI): domain Eukaryota; kingdom Metazoa; phylum Chordata; class Actinopteri; order Cypriniformes; family Cyprinidae; genus Garra; species Garra rufa. The sequence continues at coordinate 28,942,752 of NC_133375.1, read as the reverse complement.
ATGTCCGTACAAAGCCGAATCAAACACGGTTAACCATACCCTTCTCTCAACAACCATCTGAAGAACTCTACAAACGCCCATCTCATTTCAGCCTGGGCATAGACAGATGCTGCTCTCCACTTCCAAGAGTACAAGATCCCACTGGAGGAGAGCCACACAGAGCACGAGGCCAGATCTTAAGTGTGTGTGTGATCTGTTTTTAAGTATATAGAAATTTCTCAGTTGCACTTTGATTTGAGTCCTTACGTGGGCCGTACACTTCAGAAAAACACAAGATAAATCACAGACACACACACTTAAATACATCTCCAGTAGGATAATAAAGCCATTCATTTGTCTGCATTGTATTTCTGGTCTTTTCCAATGATAAAAACAGTCCAAAACAGAGGAAATAATAGTGTGAAATAAGCAAACCGTACCACCCGAAATCAACTCACAGTTCCCGCACAAGCACCACTTCTCTTTGTCTAAAGCGAATGGCTCTGACAAAAATGAAGCTATTTAAAAACTATGACTCAGAGATATTGGTATGAAACTATTCTCACACACACAGAGGCCACACCATGACCTTTGAGTTCGGTACAAGTTTACTCGGATTCCAGTGGTCTCGTGGTGTCCAAGTCTGGTGCTGTTGCACAACTACGGATTAAACTTCACCAATACGCACGCACACCGAAACCATTCTGCACTAAAAACTATTATTTGCACACAAAAATCTCTCTTTTTCTCTCTCTCTTGAATAAAAGATTTTTGGCACTATTTTACTGTGTCTATTCCCACTAATTGAAGCGTGTGTGAACACTAATTAAAGCTCAGGGGGAGAGAAATCTCTTGATGCATGCTGGGAAGTGTGTGAGGAAAACAATGGCAACAATGCAGTGACGGAAAGAGGCCCACAGCCTAGATGCATTATCAATGAGAGTTCATTTTGACCGATCACACACATACAGAAACCCAAGCATGACTCTAATACCATTTGGAGTATTTATCTTCCTCTCTCTTTCAGAATCTTCCAGCTCTTAAAGTCTATATTTGCATATGCAGTTCTTGAAAGAAGTGAATTTGGGTTGCTCCTTCGTGTGTATGTGCATACTAATCAATCTCATGTTTATTAAAAGCGCAAAGTAGAGAAAAGAGTTTTAATGACTTATAAGCCGGGTTCCACCAATTCATTACCGCATTGAGTCTCCACAAACGTGTCAAACAGCGCTCACATTCACACTAGAAGCAAATCTGATGTCACTCCCTTTGTGAATACTTAAACTTATTAATAATGAAAGTGACAACCGTAACTCACTAGCTAATAAAATTTTTAAAATGCAATGCAATGTTTGATATAGAACAGAACTGACAAATTGAAAAACACTACTTGTCTTTTGGTGCAGTGCTAAACAATTTTTAATGATGTTTTATGAAATCTGATACAGTTGAAGTCAAGTTTACATTCACCTTGCAGAATCTGCAAAAAATTACTTTTTATAAGAGGAATCATACAAAATGAATGTTATTTTTTATATAGTACTGACCCGAATAAGATATTTTACATAAAAGACGTTTACACAGAGAAAATAATAGTTGAATTAATAAAAATTACCCTGTTCGAAAGTTTACATTCACTTGATTCTTAATAATGTGTTGTTACCTGAATGATCCACAGCTGTGTATGTGTTTTTTTTTTTTTTTTTTGTTTGTTTGTTTGTTAGTGATAGTTGTTCATGAGTCCCTTGTTTGTCCTGAACAGTTAAACTGTTAAATTCCAAAAAAATCCTTCAGGTCCTACAAATTCTTTTTTTTTTTTCAGCATTTTTTGTGTATTTGGACCCTTTCCAACAATGAGATCCATTTTTTTTCCCCACTGAGGACAACAGAGGGATTCATATGCAACTATTACAGAAGATTAAAACGCTCACTGATGCTTCAGAAGGTAACATGATTCATTAAGAGCCGGGGGTGAAAACTTTTTACATTTGAAAATCAGGGTAAAAGTAACTGATTTTGTCTTCTGGAAAGATGCAAGTATATTCTGTAGCTTCTGTAGAGCAGTACTAAATGAAAAAAAAAAACATTATGTTTAGGCAAAATAAGAAAAATCTACACTTTTCATTCGGTTCAAAAGTTTTCATCCCCCGGCTCTTAAAACTAGACCAGCAACAGATTAAACTACTAGCATCCTTGTTTCTTGTTCACAGCCACATAATGCACTTTTGGAAGTAACTTCTCTATTCTGAACTCAAAGAAAGTGATAATAAAGCGAATTTCCTTACTTAAATGGGACTGTCACTCCTTAAACTATGTAATAGTACAAGGCCAGAGAGATTGTTTTTGAGGTTAAGAGCTACACATGTTTCTGAATTGTAACTACAAAAGGAATGTGAGCAGCAGCCATTATTTTGAGCAGTAATGTCCACATTTTAATAAACTGAGGCTTTAATGAGCTGAGAAGGCACTAACTGTCCCGTTAAGGATTAATAAAGCAATAATCTGTATAAATAATGTTGAATACAGTACAAACAAGAAGTCTGTGGTGGAGCCAACAGTACTGGGCTGTCGTTTAACTTCCTCTGGAGTCCATATGCACCAGTTAACCGATCTGAAAGCATCAGACCAATATTCAATATTCATTCAGTCAAGGTGGCATCGCATTTAATTTCTGACAGGAATGAAAAATGAGGCTGTAAGGGATAGAAGTACATTGTGTTCAATGGATTGAACTGTTGTTTAACAACATAAAAATTGTTCAGCTGACAAAACATCTTTCCAAAAAAGTTCCAGCCGACAAAAATCTCCACAAAAGTCACATCATGACAATTGATTGATTAAAGTTCTCCCAAAAATGAAAATTCTGTCATTACTCACCCTCAGGTTGTTCCAAGCATCGAAGACTGATATGAAAGAGAGGAAATTGTTGAATAAAGTTGTTATTCTTGTTTTCTTCGCACATAAAATGTATTCTCGTAGCTTCATAGCATTACGGTTGAACCACTAATGTCACACGTAATGTTTTATTGATATTCTACCTTTCCGGACCTTTAAAGTGGTTGTTGCGTCTCAGATATTTTTGATGATATCTGAGAGCTGTGTTCTGAAGAACAACAAAGGACCGAATTTTCACTTTTGAGTGAACTATCCCTTTAAAAGACGATTTGTGTTACATCCATATGGTTGTGTTAGTGCAGTTACTTAATTTGCATACTTTCTTTAGCCAAACTGATGCTGAAACACAGTGTGAATAAACTGCTTTACTTAGGCAATTCTCCCCTTAGAATCAGCATTTCACTTTATACAGTTTACTTCATTACAGCTAAATAATCCACATGTGGTTCAAACTGGTACTCAATCTGCAACAGCAAACCCTGAGTTCATTTGTAATATATACAGTTTAGACACTTAAAATAACCCCACATCCCTCCATCATTTGTGTTGATGAAGCCGTACTATAATCAGAGCTATTTACTGTGATCATCAGAGGCCTCACATACAAAAAAAGACTTTAGACTTCAAAGGCGCAATATTGTTTTAACACCAACAGCGTAATTGTGCCTGGGCTAAAGCACATTTCCCTCTGCAGACAAATCAGCAAATAGCCTGCAACTCAGTCAGAGATCTTGTCTCTAGTGGAAAACAACAAAAAAAAAAAAATGAGGAAAGGGGGGAGAGCTCTCTATTCTGTTTATCATTCATCTAATTTTGTGGTTAATTAAGTAACGAGTGTCTCTGGGGCTTCCTCGGTTCCGGAGTCAGAGCTAAAAATCTATCAAACCCATCCAAGTGTCTGCGCTCTTGTTTCACTCCACACAAATGAGTCTTCTTATTGCGATAAATATACACACACCCGCCATGTCATTCGGTTACACAGTGTCACACCCCCACGCTTTGTCTCACATTTTCAAACACTCCTTCCAACGGTTGATTGGAAATGATGATGATTCTCAGTAATGATCTGACTAAGAGCCATCGGCCTCTTTTCCTCCCACTCAGGAGCACGGCTTCCAGGATGTGTGTGCTTGTGTAAGTGCGTATCCCCCTTAGTCCCAGACTCGAACTCTCTTCCAACCTCACTTTCCCTCACCCTTCATCATAACCCTCACCAGAGGCTCATTCATTTCATCTCCATGTACGTTTCCTGGCCAAAAGCACACTGTGTCCTTCCAAAACAGACCTCTGAATGTTGTAGCGGAAACTATGCAACTCATGCTGGAGACTTCAGTAACTCTCACACAATCACGCAAATCTAAGTTAGCAGAAAACTTTTGTTTAAAAACATTACTGTAGCCTGCAAGAAATAGTTAGTGCAAAGCAAACAAGACAAAACAAACACAAAAATCAATCATTTTAATAGTCAGAGCACTCAACGCATGACAGAACAGTCTGAGTTGTGCGTCTGTGTGGGTGAGGACATCCCACAGGCGATATGGCCTGAGATGCCGGCGATACGGATAACAAAAACGGACAGAAATGAAATCGTAGCGACTGGCAGGAAATTGCAGATCACTCTTCACTCTGATGTTAGCAACTTTAATGCAATGATTTGGTCATCCGTAGGATTCACATCTCAGACCATGTCATATGTCAGTACACTGGAAAAGTCAGAGCTTTTTTGAACTCTATACCTTTTCAGTTCATACTCATATGCAAGACTTTTATGCCTTGGCAGTGAAGTCTGCACACTAAAAACTAGATTTTAGAATCAAACTCACACAAAAAACACGAATAATGCACAAGTTGCTTTAGTTATGCAAAAACAATTTGACCCAAATATAAAAACACTTTCGCCCATATCAAGAAAGTCAGTGAGGACCAATAATATTGGACCACATTGACTACTGTTGTAGTCAAAATATCTTCTTTTGTGTTCCTTTTGGAACAACATGAGGGTGATTAACAGAATGTTTATTTTTAAACTACATATAAGGGACATCTTGGTAGGCTTTTTTTCTGTTAACTGTGCAGTAAACACTGCTTCCCATGTTTGTGATTCCTGCGTGAACACAGATGTAGATTCTTACCTCAAAGGGATTGCTTACTAGTGTTAATTTTGTCATCCATTTTAAATTTACACTACGTTTACACTAGTGCGTTTTCATTTTAAAACATAACAACAGGCATAAACATAGCAAAAGTTAACACTACTCAACCCTCAAAAACAAAAAAGACTTCTGAAAATGCTGCAGACCCCGCTTTACTTTAAAAAAATCCAGGGTTTGCGTTTTAGTGCAAACAGATCAAAATGATGGCATGGTTGTCCACATTCGCACTGCACATCCTTGATGACTGTTTCGGTTGTGTAGTGCGGACAGAGACCATTTGTGAAAAGCAGTGAAAATGTAGATGATTGTTTTAAACCGAAAACACACAAGTTTCAACATTTCAGGTATTGCGATGATCATATGGACTCATACATGTGGTTTATTTAACCTCACCTAGTGTACTGATGTATTATAGTCTATTTAATATATACACTAATAGTCAAAAGTTTTTGAACAGTAAGATTATTAATGTTTTTTTAATAGTCTCTTCTTCTTACCAAGCCTGCATTTATTTGATCCAAAGTACAGCAAAAACAGTAAAAATGCAAAATATTTTTACTATTTAAAATAACTGTGTTCCATATATATATATATATATATATATATATATATATATATATATATATATATATATATATATATATATATATGTGTGTGTGTAATTTATT
>NC_133375.1:28905950-28936557 GCF_049309525.1 Garra rufa | reverse complement strand
CAGAAGAACAGCATTTATCTGAAATAGAAATCTTTTGTAACATTATAAATGTCTTTTTCATCACTTCATCAATTTAAAGCATCCTTGCTAAATTAAAGTATTCATTTCTATCATTCTTTTCCCCCAAAAAATGTATTACACAGACTCAAAGCTTTTGAACGGTATAGTGTATAATGTTGCAAAAGCTTATTTCAGATAAATGCTGATCCTGTCAACATTTTTCGTCATAGTTTTCGATAACAAAACTAACACACATTATTGCTTATTAACTAAAATGTAAGTATATAAACAAAACAGAAACTAAGACTAAACTGCAAAAAGACTAAACCATTGTTAAAACTACTAAAACTAGAGTGTCATGTCAAATAAATCTGAAAGCCGCATTAAAATGCAAATGAAAAACCTTGCTCTGTAGGGCTGCAGTGGAACTACAGTGAGTTACGGTTCTCTGTAGTAGACTCAAGGTCTAATAGAGGCACTCAACACAACAGAAAACCCTTGAAGGAGAGGACGGACGGACACACACACACACACACACACACACACACACACACACACACACACACACACATATCAAGGGACATAAACGGCCTCATGGCCTTGTCCTCCATCCCCAGTATAGAGCTCTGGAGTTCTCCAACCAGTGTCTTTCTAAATCAGCACACGCAGCACGTTTAGACATCCTACCCGGGGTTCTCTGTGGGCACCCCGGATGGCTGCGCTGATGCAATGTACTTAATTGGCAGTAATCAGGTCACTGGTTAGACCCAGAGCTACTCTGGGAGTTTTCTAGAAACTGGACCGCTGTTAACCTGGGCATCAGCGCTAAGCGCCCTGCCCCCTAAGGCTGCCCTACAGTTCCAAAGCCTAACTGTATCATGTCCTGACAGCATTACGTCTTCCTGGGCTGTTTCAGCAGGGTCACTCCGTCTGGCTATATTAAGCTGGTTCTGTAATGGCTAGTGGATAATGTTGTCCTCTATATACAGCAGTGTCATTACTTTCAAAATACTCTTAAAAACACGTGATCAGCCCAATTGGACACAGAGTGTTTTCCCCCATGCTATTATAAGCTGAAGAAGAAAAAAAAAAATGGACGACGCTTCCTGAAATAACGCAGCTATTTGTGTGTGTTCCGGTTGTATCAAAATACACAACCCCATTTCCTGCAGCCTGCACGTGCCGCATCTCTCTTTCCCTTCTATGTTCTTAGGCTCACTTTTCATATCTGCCTTTTTAAGCTCGGCTGCTTCTGTGTGGTAATTATCATAAAACTGTTTACCTAAAACGGCTTGTTTGTGTTTTTGCATTCCCTATGTCTCCAAGCCTCTTTAAAGTTGCATATTGAGCAGCGAGAAAGCAGGTGGGTTATTATTCAAACCGTTGGTTGGGAGTATTCAGGTCTTAGCCGTCGACTGATATTAAGGACGTTACACCTGCTGCTTTTTATTGGATGAATAAAACAAGACAGCCATTATTAACGTTCCAAAGTGCAATACATCAGCATGACTCTGCTAGCAAATGTCGCTTAATTGTTGGGATCAATCTCCATTTTCTGCGCCAGCAGATCTCATCTCTTAAACACGCTTAAACACTTTAGCACGTAGATGTGCTGGAAGTGTATTCATGACCTAGTTTAAGACTACGCCAGTAACATAGTTATCAAGTTATCAGCAGACCCAGAGGCATCTGTGGACTTTTTTAGTGCTGATTTAGGAGGAAAATTCTCTGGAAAAGATTTTCTCAGAATCCTGAACTCTAAGTTCAGGAAATAATAATCAAATCAGCCATTTTCAATGAAAGCAGCAGTGGGTGTCTTTTGAAAAAAGGGTGGTTCAATTCTTTGAGATTTCCACACAGATTCTGTGTGGGCCTGGTTACCAGATATGCCTAATATCAGACACGGTTATCGAACACGGCTAATATCAGATAGAGTGTGACTAAGGAAATTACAGTCCTGTTCCAGTCTCTGATTGCTAGTGTCAAGATTTAGCCGCTGTTCATGGTCCTAATCACTATCATTAATGAGCATGGTAATGCAATGCAGAGAAATGGCTTCAGGTCAGCTCAGCTGGAGCCCAAGGGATCCCTGGAGAGGTGGGTACTCATCAAGAAGCAAGGTCTTTTTTTTTTTGCAAAATCTGACAACCATAACAAAGAAAGGGTGGAACCATACTCTATGCAATTATGAATATACTTGGAAAATAAATTTCAAACATATCTGCTAACAAACCTGTTCTGTAGGTTGTACCACTGTGACAGCAGGGCTGTGCAATATATCGAACGATATTGTGAGGCGCGTTTAGTCAATGAAGCCGGTGCTTTGATTAGTAGTAAATCTCCATCACGTGCGTTCCGCTCAGGTTCCGCTGGAGCGGCAATTGATACACAGAGACGTAAATCTCTGACAAGCTACGCCATATCGAGCTTAATATCGCTCCAGCGGAACCTGAGCGGAACGCACGTGATGGAGATTTACTACTAATCAAAGTAGTAAACTACTTCATTGACTAAACGCGCCTCACAATATCGTTCGATATATTGCACAGCCCTATGTGACAGTAGTTGAAGGGAGAGTTCAGAACAGCGGCTTCACACGCATGCATTGTAGTACTTTTGTGAATTGACACAGAAGAGAAGAATTTGTTAAACAAAGTTGTATTTTTGTTTTCTTTGCACACAAAAAGTATTCTCGAAGCTTCATAAAATTACGGTCAAACTACTAATGTCACATAAACAATGTCCTTACTACCTGTTTGGGCCTTGAACTAGGACTGGGGATTTTTCCAATTTTGTTTTGCCACGACTTCATTTTTTAGAAAATCGAGGAATTGCGAATTTTAATATTTTTACCAAACATTATAATTAGACACTTTGACAATATGCCAGTGATAACAGTATAGAGAAAAGAACAATGTCAGCGCACGTGATAAATTGCTTACGTGGGACGTGCGAATATCACTAGGTGCCAATCACACAGAATGCACTTTCGTGTTGACAAAGATGCGATGCAGGCAGTGGAATAGGAACAACATACAAGAAGATGGTAGTGAAGTGAACTTATTTTAACTTGAGTGCATTCATCTTTACATAGAAAAAACAATGGAAAAGCAGTGCAATCAAATAAAAAAAAAAAAACCTGTGAAGACTACTGCTGTATGTCTGATACTTCATGTTTGCATCATGATGACAGGCTGAAAGCTGCTGTTCATTGTTTTTACAGAACATTTATAATTAATAATAGTCTACTGGTGTTATACCTTCAGTTATTTTTGAATTTTAAATTACATTGACTTTTGAGATATTTTTTTTTAGATGTAGTTGTAGTTCAAGTATATAAATTATAAATCAGAAGTGATTTGTTTAACATTTACATCATGTTGACACCTTCATGTGTGGCGCACTTCGAATAAAATGTTCTTTAACAAAATAAAGAAAAAGCTACTTTCAAAGTTGATTAGTTAAAAATAGTTTTTAAAAAAAAGAGCTTTTATTTTTTTACCATACACTCTTAAAATTAAAAGGTTCCAAAAGGGTGTTTTTGCACTGATGCCTAAGAAGAACCATTTTTGGTTCCCCAAAATACTTTTCAGTAAACAGTTCCTAAAAGAACCATTTTGAAGAACATTTTAAAAATCTTAAGAACCTTTTCTGCATTTAAATTATGTTCAAGGTTCTTCATAGAAACACTGGTGCCAATAAAGAAACTTTATTTTTAAGGAGTGTATCACCCAGCCTTACCTTGAACATGTCAGTTGTGTTGCTGTCTGAGTCAGAAAGCTCTCGGATTTCATCAAAAATATTTTGATTTGATTTGAACGAAGGACTTTGGAATGTCATGAGGGTGAAAAATTAATGACAGAATTTTCATTTTTGGGTGAACTATCCCTTTTAACCCAAAGGAAAAATCATGCTAGAAGCATCTGCATTTGCATACTTTCATAGAGTGTTCACTTTTAGTTTGATGAACATTGATGGTGGCACATTCAGTTTTGTTCAGCTAAGACGGCAAAAGGCAAAACCACTGTTTTTATAAACCTGCACACATTAAGAGAGAAAGAAAGAGAGTGTGATTAAGAAAAAAGGTGACTCTCTCAGGATTCGGCTTGGAAAGAATTAATCATGAAGGTTTAGCAAGGGAGCAGACCTGAATACACAACAGACTCACATCTCCATTCCCACGTTTACACAGTCAATCTGGTATACGAGACCCCACTGTGTAATCACAGCAATATTTCAACTCTAATCTTGCATGCTTAGGTCTTCAACTAAAACATCCTACGTTTCTTGCAGGCGCCAGCACCGCTGTCCACTTTATTCTGGAAAAGCACTCCAGATTCAAACGATATCAGCACCCTACTCGCTTGGACTTACTGCAAGTTGTCTAAGTGGGTCAAGGGGGTCTCCGTAGGGATCTCATAAGCCACACGGGCTGTCAAGAAGCAGCTAGGTACGGCTGATAAGACCCTCACAGCGACAGGCGAGAACCCTGCTGCTTCATTACTGAACCATGCCAGGATGAGCACTGAGCTCCAGTGCCCAGAATCACACCAAGGCAAGACCTACATCCATCATTGCACCCTGGGCACTAGGGACGCACAATTATTTGAAGAAAAAAAAACCCTTAGAGTTGTGCACAAATGCAATGGCAAATCAGGGGTGTTAGCCATCAGTAGACTGTTTTTGTGTTTGTGTACCTTCTGTTTTAAATTTCAAGTGAAACTGCAAACCTGCAGTGACAGCTTCAGTGATTGTAATGGGATGGGAGTCCTCTGGTATTGTCACGTTGCTTACTTTGAGTGTATAATTTATTCAAAATGTGAACATCAGTTTTGTTTTTCCTGCTGCTAAGTGGGCCAACATGAAGTCAACTATTTTTGAACTTTCATTTTGGTTTTGATTTACTATTGGACAAAACAGCAATAACTTCAAGAACAGTACTCAGCAAAAAAGAAATTATAGAAATGTATATTTTATTTAGCAAGGATGATTTAAACTGATGACAAAGACATTTATAATGTCACAAAAGATTTCCATTTCAGATAAATGCTGTTCTTCTAAAAGAACTTCCATTCATCAAAGAAACCTGAAAAAATTCTTCTCAGCTGTTTTCGATATATTTAATTAATTAAATTAAATTTAAAATTTAATTTAAATTTAATTCATAAATGTTTTTCGAGCACCAAATCTGAATATTAGAATGATTTCTAAAGGATCATGTAACTGGAGTAATAATGCTAAAAATTCAGTTTAGAAATCACAAGAATAAATTACATTTTAAAATATATTCAAATAGAAAACTGTTATTTTAAAGAGCAAAAATGTTTCTAAATTTTACTGTTTTGCTGTATTTTGGATCAAATAAATGCAGGCTTGGTGAGCAGTAGAGATTTATTTAAAAAAACGTTAAAAACCTTACTGTTCAAAAACTTTTGACTGGTAGTGTTTATATTTTTAATAACATTATTTTACAATATTTGCTAAAAGAAATTATTCACTACATCAATTGAAACAATAATTGTTTACCAAACAATGAACAAAGCTGATTAGGATTTTTTAAAACTTGAACATGTTAATAATCTCTAAACGACTAAATATTACGCAATTAATCTGCCTCAGTGATATCTGACTTAACCTGACTTCTCTTAAAGCAAATTCTATTAATCGAATTTACTAATCATGATTACAGTATCAACAGAAATAATTCACAATTATAATCTGTCATAATCATGCAGCCCTACAGGGTACTAACGCATAGGGGCCTGTCTAATCAGAATCTCGGATCATTAACACAAATCCTCTAATTAACCTGTTAAGTATGAGAGCGGCCTGCAAATGTGGCTCACTGGGGCTCCAGAGACCAGCGTGTGTATCTTCACGCACAACTACAGGGTCGTAGGGGTTTCAGCTTTGTGCTTTGCAACTGGCGCTTTGTTCTCGTGGTACAAAGGGAAAATGAAAAAAGAAAAAGCAAGCTCATTTGAAGCAAAAACAGAAAAAAAGTGTCATATTATCTTTCCGGCTTGAAAACACATCTACAAGTAGCACAGAGAGAAAGAATGAGTCTAAAGAGAGAGGGAGAGATCAAGAATGAAAGAACTAAAAATGCTTAGATGTTGACTTCGGGTAAAAAAAAACATAAAAGACAAGCGACATACTGAGTGAAGCTCCTCCAGGTTGAGGTCTGAACTCTCCTCAGCTTCACACAGCTCCACCAGCAGTGAACTCTCACAGAGGGGTGAGAAAGAGACAGAGGCTGAGGAGAAATACAGAGCTGAGTTATTATATTAATGAACGGCTCCAAGCAGCAGCTGCCTGCAGAGATGCTGAGGCCGTGCTCAGCCGTTCTCTTTTTCAGAAGCTGCTGCTTTCAATCTGACAGGCAAATGGGGCAATGCCACAACACCCGCTGATGCTGCTGGTGATGCAGAAGACTTGCCTCCAAACGAGAGTCAAACACGCACTTTCACATTCTCTCATCTTTGCTCTTTCTCAATAACTCAGCTCCAAGATCAACAGTTATGTAAAGATGCAAGTGAAAGCAAACAATGACTTTCAGTTTCTCTTCTGACATGGATGGCAATACATAATAAATGCCACATTTGCAGCTCCAGTGTTTGCTAGCAGAGGATTTTAATAAATCATTCAAAAACACTCACAATATCAAAATATAATTTTCATCATATATTAATGGAATATTTTATTTGCATTACAGCATGTCTACACATTTTTATGTTAGTTTTAAATGTTAGTGTGTGGTTGTATTGATTATTATGTACATTGCAGTTCAGTTGCTGTTTATTCATAGTTTGGGCCTGTTTGCTAATATTAATATAATCGTAACATAATATTAAGGGTTCCCTGTATAATACATAGCAATAGCTAACATAGAACCTCCTTCATATGTAAGCCAAAACATTTTTTTAAATTATAATTTTATTTAGAAAATATGTAAATTGTTCAAAAGTGAAAGTAAAGACATTTACAATGTAACAATAGATTTATATTTCAAATAAATGCTGTTCTTCTGAGTTTTCTATTCATCAAACAATCCAGTGCATCACAGTTTAAAAAAAAATTGGCAAAGATGGTTCAGTAATACCCTAAAAACGATTACCACTAAGGTTTTCCAAGATGAGTTCCATTCGGAACAGGCCTCTCAAGGGTCGATCAATGAAGTTGAGCACTCGTCAGGTGCAGAACCTGGCTTCAAAAAAACAGATGCATGAGTGCTGCCAGCACTGCTTTAAAGATTGCAGAAGTAGAAGGTCAGCTTGTCAGTGCTCAGACCATAAGCCGCACTGAAAGTCGGTTTGCATAGGCGTCATCCCAGAAGGAAGCCTCTTCTAAAGCTGGCTCACAAAAAGGCTGGCAAACAGTTTGCTGAAGACAACCTGTCCATAAGCATCAATTACTGAAACCATGTCCTGTGGTCTGATGAGAGTATAAGATAAACTTGTTTGGCTCAGATGGTGTCCAGCATGTGTGGCGATGCCCTGGTGAGGAGTACAGAGAAAATTGTGTCTTGCCTACAGTCAAGCATGGTGGTGGTAGCATCATGGTCTGGGGCTGCATGAGTGCTGCTGGTACTGGGGAGCTGCAGTTCATAGAGGTAAACATGGATTCCATTATGTACTGTACATTCTGAAGCAGAACATGATGCCTTCCCTCCAGAAACTAGGCCGAACATCAGTTTTACAACATGATAACAATCCCAAACACACCACCAAGATGACAACTGCCTTGCTGAGGAAGCTAAAGATGAAGGTGATGGGGTGGCCAAGTATGTCTCCAGACCTGAAGCGCATTAAGTACCTGTGGGGCATCCTCAAGCATAAGGTGGAGAAGCACCATGTGTCTAACGTCCAGCAGGTCTGTGAGGAGAGGAAGAGGATCCCAGCAACAACCTGTGCAGCTCTGGTCAATTCTATGCCCAGGATGATTAAGGCAGTGCCAGATAACAATGGTGCTAACACAACATATTGGCACTTTGGACAAGTTCACTTAGGGTGTACTCACTTCTGTTGCCAGCTATTTTGACAATAATGGCTGTATGTTCAGTAATTTTCAGGGGACAATAAATCTATACTGCTATACAAGATGCCTATTGACTACGAGTTTTATTTCTATAGTATTATCCCTTGAGAAGATATACTAAAGTGGTTGCTGAAATGTGAGGGGTGTACTCAATTTTGTGACATACTGTATATATTAAGCAGTACAGCTGTTTTCAACATTGATAATCAATGTTTCCTGGGCACCAACTCAGCATATTAAAACAATTTCTGAAGGATCAAGTGACACTGAATGCTGGAGTAATGATGCTGAAAATTTATCTCTGCCGTTGCAAAAATAAATAGAAAACAGTTCTTTTAAAAGGATAGTTCACCCACAAAAAATGAAAATTCTGTCTTTAATACTCACCCTTATGTGGTTTCAAACCTGTAAGAACTTAATTTATCTTCAGAACACAGATTAAGATATTTTTTTATAAAATTCAAGAGTTTTCTGGCCCTGCATAGACAGCAACGCTGACATTTAAGGCCCAGAAAGTTAGTAAGGACATCGCTAAAATACTAGAAAACAAAAATAACAACTTCATTCAACAATTTCTTATCTTCAGTGTCAGTCTGTGACATGCGTTCACAAGAATACCATGACACATGTGTGCATTCCTCTGCTTGTAAACAAGGTTCTAGGTCAGAAAAATTGTTGAATAAATTCATTATTTTGTCTTCTTTGTGCACAAAAAGTATTCTAGTAGCTTCATAACATTACGGTTGAACCACTGTTGTCAAATGAACTATGGTCAAATACCATGAAAACTGCACTGCTGTCTACGCAGTGTCAGAAAGCTCTCGGATTTCATAAAAAAAATATTTTAATTTGTGTTCCAAAAATGAACAAAGGTCTTACAGGTTTGGAACAACATGAGGATGAGTAATTAATGACAGAATTTTGGATGAACTAACCCTTTAAATTGTATTAATTCAAAAACATTTAAAAGACAACAAATTTCTGACTAAAGAGCGTACATTCATTGAAATGAACTAAATCAAAATGAAACCAAATTCAATCAGAATTAATTCAAATCAAACTGATACCTACCCCTAACTGGAACCAGTGATTGAGAATGTAATTGCCAGTATGTGAAAGATGCATCAGACATTCTACGAATCGTCCCTGGCCATAGCGTCAGAGGCATAATTTCTCGCTTTCATCACAATTCTAGGCTCGATTAATTTTCACAGTGGGAAATTCTAGTGTTTTTTTATTGACGCCACATGGTAATTACTCTGTCATCTCTCGTGTGTGTGCTTTTTGCATTCAGTAGCGGGGGTTTATTATGCCTGTGTGTTGCATGTTTGACGTCCGCTGACAAATCTGACTTTTAAGCATTTGTTAGGTTTAGCTTACAGTCTGTTTATAGAACTAAACATCACAGCATAGAGAATGTTTACCTTCAGTGGTCCCGTGCGAAACGCTAAAAAGGGGACGTGAGAGAAAGCGCGAGTGCGCGGTTGTGAAAATCAACAACTGGCCCAGCTGTCCGGAGAGTCTCTTATCTCATAAATAAGTGGGGAAATCTGACCCAAGGAGCCTCAAGCTGTTCCTCCATAACTAGCGTGAACACTAGGCTGCTTCTCCACCGTGCTGCTTCAAAAGAAACTTTGTTGTCACCACTTATGGTACCAACGCCAGTCCTGAGAAACAAGGCAGGTGAAACCGCCTCAAACAAGCCAGCGTGAGCGAAAGAAAAGCAGCGGCCTTAAAAACCCAAGTGCCATCTTTAACATTTGGCAGAGCCGGCGCTCTCCCGCATCAAAGAGATTGTGCAGTCGACCCTGCGGCTACGCAATTAAACCCCCTCATGCAGAGATTCATCAATAAACCTAGCATTAAAAAAAGCAATTGGGATTGTTTACCACAACATATTCCTAACGTGATCTGGAAAGGTTTAAATATCTCAGCCAATTTGCTCAGTATTTCCACACCAGCCCTCTGCGCCGAGGGAGCCGCATGTCGACCACCACTAATGCGGCGACCCAATACCACAGTGTGTTGTGCTTCATGTAACCCCTCGCAGATCTCAAAGTCATGACAGACATGGGGCAGGAGGACAGAGCGGAGCATTCTCAGGGACGGCAGTCTCCGGCTGATCCTTTCTAGAGTTTACACTGACGGTATCAAGTTTCCTTGACGACAGCGGCGGCGGTGGTGCTGGGCAGGCTGAGGGAGAGGATGAAATAAAGCAGGGGTGACATGCTATGCTATTTATACTAAGCAAGTAGATAATTGTTTAAAGGTTAGGCTGGGAGCAAAGCATAAACAAGCATTCTGTGATTTTGTGTGTGTGCGAAATAGAGAGAGATGTCCCTGAGGCACAAAGACGAAGAGTGTGTCACATGATTGCCAGGCTGTCTGCCCGGGATACAAGGCTCTCTTATGCCAAAGGTCTGTGTGTGCTGAGAAAGGGGACGGAGAGACTAATTCTGTTATTTAACATAACAGACAGAAAATAGAAACTACACATTTATAGATCTCTCAAAAGCTCTTTAAAGTGATAGTTCAGCCAGAAAATGACATTTCTGTCATCATTTATTCACTCTCATGCCAATATGATATTGTATTTATTGTGTCCGGCTAGAAATAACACCACAGACGCAATCATTAGTAACAGAGCTGGTGAGTTTAACTCAAGTATTGATTCAGATTTTGCAAACAATCAGTTCACTGAGAAGAACTGACTCAAAAGAATGATTCATTCATAAACTGGACTAATTCAGTTCTCGAATGCCACTAATTCAGTGATTAAACTGAACGCAATTTAAACCATTATTTGATTTCAAACTGCATGTGATATGAAGGCTTGTTTTTAGAAAATACATCTTTCCTCATTGGAACAGCATCTTTTCCTTGTTTTAAAGGAGTCATGACATGAGGAATCATAAAAGAGGTCTTTGTACCATTAAAACATCCTGCAAGTTTCATAGCTTAAAACATACTCCTCATTATAAACAAAGCATTTATTTTAACCAAGCACCAAAAAATGGCTAGTTTGGATCTGAGGTGCGAGGTGATGTCACCTAGGCACAAACATTTGCATAAACACTGCCTCCAGAGCAAGGCATTGATGAATAGGCTTTTTCTCACCAAAGGCCCCGCCCACTGGCATGTAGCCGCTTAACGGCTGATCACTTAATAACACTGAATGAGAGTAACGAGTCACATCGAAATCAAATAGAAATTACAGTCAATGCCGCTTTCTTCTTTACACTGGATAGTGATCTTGTTCAGTGATAGTTGATCATGAGTCCCTTGTTTGTCCTGAACAGTACTTCAGAAAAAAAAAATCAGGTCCCACAAGTTCTTTGGTTTCCCAGTATTTTTTTCGTATTTGGACCCTTTACAACAATGAAATGATTTTGAAATCCATCTTGTCACATGGAGAAAAACTGAGTAAAAACCATGCGGGGGGTGAAAACTTTTTGAATTTGAAGATGAGGGTAAATTTAACTTATTTTGTCTTCTGGGAAACACGTAAATATCTTCTGTAGCCTTTGAAGGGTAGTACGAAATGAATAAATATGATATTTATACAATATAAGAAAAATGTACACATCTCCATTCAGTTCAAAAGTTTTCACCCCCAGCTTTTAATGCATGTTTTTTCCTTCTAGAGCATTAGTAAGCATTTGAACCTACTGAAATGAGTCCCTCAGTTGTCCTCAGACCAAAAGATGGACCTTAAAATCATACAGTCATTGTTGGAAAGGGTTGAAATAAACAAAAATGCTGAAAATCCAAAGAATTTGTGGGACCTGAAGAATTTTTCTGAAGAACAGCAGGCAGTTTAACTGTTCAGGACAAACAAGGGACTCATGAACAACCATCACTAAACAAAAAATAAACAAACAAACAAAGAAACAGCTGTGGATCATTCAGGTAACAACACAGTATTAAGAATCAAGGGGATGTAAACTTTTGAAATTCAACTATTATTTTCTCTTGTGGACCATGTAAAGGTCTTTTATGTGACATCTTATTCAGGTCAGTACTAAATAAACAATAAAATGCATTTTACATGATGCCTCTTATTTGGGTAAAATAATTAACATTTGATAGATTTTGAAAGGGGGTGTAAACTTCTGACCACAAATGTATCTTCTTTTGTGTTCAGCAGAAGAAAAAGTTACACATACTTGGAATGGCACAAGGGCGAAAAATTCTGCCTGCATTTTCAGAAAACACATAGCTCATTCATCAAAAACCATCTTTTTCTTATTTTAAGCAGCTTATGGAGAAAAAAAACAAAAACATGTGTTATATTTGTTATATTTATATAACAAACATAACAAAGGTTTTAGTTTTTTCTCCATACAAATGAAGTAAGCTAAACTGTTTGGTTACCAATATTCTTCAGAATATATTCTTTTGTGTTCCTCAGAAGAAACAAACACATACAGGTTTGGAATGACATGAGGGTGAGTAAAAGTCATATTTTTTTCATTTTTAGCTGAACTATTCCTTTAAAGCTGTTTAGAATTTCATACTGTAAAACTCAACAAAACACCAGTGAAGAAAAAGTTTGTTTTGCAGCGTGACCTTGTGCTCTGAGAGTGCAAAATGACAAAACCAAAGAAACGCCTGCAGGATTTAGCATGCTGAGGCGGGAGTTAGCGATGCTAACGGCTCAGCTAAGCTTCACCGCTCAACTCAGAAAATCTGTCACTCTCTCTCTCCCTCCGTCTCTCGTTTTCTATTCGGCCTGACACAGAAATGCCAGCCGCCTCTGATGCTGACCACAAAAACAAGTTATTAAAAGGCTTGAAAGAGGGTATGAATATTCACATGGGGGATTTGAGAGGAAAGGAAAGGCAGAAGCTTGACAGCGGGGTGAGCAGTCAGGCTCCTGTCTCACTAAACGATTCGAACACAAATCCATTCAGGTCCTTATGAGCACACCAGGGTGAAAAACATTTACATACAAATACAAATATGCAACCACACACATACAAACACACAGCACACACACATGCACATAAAAAGGCTACAAAACCTGATTAGCATTATTCCTCTTCACTAGAGCAAAATCCATCACTGTGAATGTGCCGCAATTGATTTGAAATACATTAGCAAATTGTCATCTGAAACCAAGAATCGTAATCCCTAATCAAACGGATGAGAGCTCTCTCTTTCCATTTTCCCCCTCTTCTGTTTATGTGCGCAAGCCCAAAATTGCTGTGTGTTTTCTCCGCATGGAGAAGTGCTCTTAACAAGCGAGGACACTCAACATCAAAGAATTTTGGCTTTTTGTCAAGGCGTTTCAGCTGAATGCCAGATTGATTCGTATGGTGTCTGTGTGTGTGTGTGTGTGCGTCTGACATCATCCCAAGGGAGCACCAGACTGTGTTACAGCAACTGCCCGCTGACACTAGACCTGTTGCCTCCAGATGGCCTCCACCACACACACACACACACACACACACACACAAACCGTTCTCCTCAGCACAAGAGTGATATCTTCTCATCTCCGGTTCAATATTAAGTGTTCTCTTTAACCCTCCATAAGCTCCAATCACTACGAATCTACGATCTGCTGGTACATTATTATGTCTGTAGTTAAAGTCATGAATGGCTCTACATTGTACTGTATTGCAGCAGCCATGCCAATAAAGCTTTATTGAATGTGCAGAGACAGTCAGAAAGAGAGATGAATCTATATAAAACTTTAACGACACAAAAAAAAAAATCAAGTAAAACTAATACCTAATGATACATTACTGCATAGTTCACCAAAAGAAAATGAAAAGTCTTCATAATGCAATCTTTTCTTTAATCCATATATAGTTATATACAGTAGATGGTACATTTAAAAAGCATGTAAGTATTCAAATCTTAGATGTTTACAAAGATCCTTCTATTATGTACTGAAACCCACAATAATATTTTAAATATCAGTAAGCTTAATATATATAAAATCATCATTTACTGTGTGCTTTCAGTTGGGAGGTGGCTGTCCCAAACCCTAACCCCTAAATTTCAACTTGATGAGATTAACATAATTTTTAACTTTTAAAATTTGAAGTTAAAAAAAAATACTTCTTATATATTTTTTTGGGAAATTCTGAAACTTTATGTAAAAAAAAAATGTGACACGCAATCATGTCACTACCAAAACAGTGTATGTTTTAGTCGGCTAAAACTAATTTTAACTAAACCCATACATTTATGATTAGGAAATATTCCTGTGTCCCCCTCTCTCATAGCTACAAGGTGTGAGTACATAGGTCTCATCATTTTGAGGTAAACACATTCAAAAGTCTGAAAAATCTTTGTGTAACTTTAAGGAACGTCACTATCGAACCCCCTTTTTTTTTTTTTTTTTTTTTACAATTAAGCACTTTTATTGGAAGTTATTCCATAACATTCAGTTTTTATATGTGTACCACTGTTCAGAACTGTTCAGAACTACCGAAACATGGGATGTTCTGTCAAAAATAAAGTATATTGAAGTATTAACAAAGATGTTTTTGGTTCTATGCATGTTCAAACTAATGAATCCTTAACTTTAAAATCAGTGTGATCAACATTTTGCCTTTTACAAAGAAAACTGGATTCAAAATACAAATCTCATAAATTACACTTTAAATATTGTAAAAAAAAAATAATAATAATTATGGATTTACCTCTGAAAAATATATATTTACAATGTAGATGTAAGCTAAATTTTAACAGGTCAATATAACCCAATATAACTTTGGACCAATTCTGTAGAAAAGAATGTCCTGATTACGATAGAAAACATACCAAAAAATACAGTATTACAGTAATGCGAATTTAATGAGAATCATCATTAGGAGTAATGAGAATTTGGAGGGAAAATGTGCTTAATTTAGTAAAAAGATAATGTCAGATTTACAGTACAAAATACGCCTATCAAAATTCTTATTTTCTTACTGTCGAAAAATATAACTGGGACACATTTTCATGAGATTTACCCAAAGAGAGAGTGAGGTAGTCACCAGATGCACTCCACAGCATGGGTTCTGTTTGGCTCTGTGAGCCTGATTTGTTCAGGAACTCAGAGGTTTCTATACATAATTGGTTCCTCTGAGTTCTCGATTTAAATGTTTTTCAGTCGCCAGCATCCCGCCTGTCCGTTAAACACCCCCAATCCCTCTCCAGAGCCCCATCTCTTGCTCATTTTTCTCATCCGCTCTCAGGATTACCTCACTGCCTGGCATCTCTCCTCCTGCCCTCTGTCCTTTGCCCTCTCCCTCTTTCTCCCTTTCCCATCTTGAGCCCCACATTCATTTCAGGGATACTTTGTTCACTCTCCCTCCCTCGCTCATGCATGATTGCGTCCTGTGGGTCACAAAATGCGGTACGCTGTTAATTACCTTGAGTCTGAGAACGAGCCGCTCGGACAGAGACAGAAAGGCCAGAAGACTTAGAGGAAAAGGAAAGCCCATAAACACAGAGATGGTTAAACATTTAACAGTGGCGCTGCACTGTGCAAACAACTCTTCTTAGCAGATTTCAAGTGGAGAGAAAAGACAGAATTGTGTTTTGGGTAAAAGGACCTCTGTGGGGACAAAGAGAGGCTGTAAAACGAACATCCTCAGGTGTTTTTAACCACAGAAAAGCGGGAATGTGTCCTCGGAGGCTCAGTGAGTCATCTATGGCTTCATCCTCCTCATCAACACACACACTTCCTGTCTACCTGAGAGACTGTGTTCTCACAACAGCTGCAGAGCAGCGCCAGCCAAAAACACCAAGCAACAATGTGAGGATTTGTGTGTTGGGGTGTGTGTAGGTGAGATCAAGAGTGATAGACAGATGTAGCCTGAGGTGAGATGAAGAGAAAAAAAAACAGATGTAGTGTGTGTAAATGTGTTTAATATGACACCTGGTGTTAAGATAAATCTCAGATGAGGGATACAATGTTAAACATGAGTGTAATCGGAGTACAAATGCTTGTGATCTGATCCAAACCACACTTGGAGGTGGTTGAAAACATTTGGCCCCTATAGTATTTGTAGGGCAAACCACTAATACGTCCTGGACAATAGTGAAGGACTGCCCATTCACCTGTCCATCAAAGCTTGCTCTAAAAATGGGGTTTGCATACCCCTATGGATCATGAGGGAACTGCAAAGGGTTCATGAGTCATTGAAAAGCTAATAATTTATCATTAAAAAAGTAAAATTAAAAAAAAAAAAAAAATTAATAATCATCAACATTTAAAAATTTTTAAAAGCCAGTGCAAAAGTTGTTAAATGACTAAAATATAAACTTGAAAACATAAGGAAACACAGAGCTTGTCTGGTTTGACTGATATTAACATGTAGCAACCCAGATCATACAAAGCATTCATTTGAAATTCAGACCAAAATGTGTTTGAATCCCAAATTTGAAAGTAATAGCTTTTCTTTATATCCTTTATCAACATGCACCAATATACTAGCATAGGAAGTAACAAAAGTCACAAAATTAATAGACCCTCCCTTGAAATTCGATCACAAGTGGTCACGAGAAGCACATTTGAGATGCAAATAATAAGCCAGGTGTAAACAGAGATAAGTCTCATTTGACCACTTGTGATTGGATCACCTGAGATGAGTGGTAATATCAGGTGTAAACAGGTCTTATGTAAGTATATGGGTTACAGTACCATCCAGCCTCTTTCTTCTCTGACTGCCAGTGTTTTTTTCCTCATTGTTGCCTCCTTGTTAGCATCTCCCCTCATTAACAAATCCTTCTGCCGCCACAGTGTGGGAGAGATGTGACTGGGCCTCAGAGAATGAGCAAAGGCGGCAGTGAAACGTTCACATACATACAGTCTAGTTTTTTCCATTTCACTCTTTTTTACCCTCTCACACATCCTCTGTCTGTCTCTCTCTCTCTCTCTCACACACACACACACTCGCTGTGTTTATTCACGCCCATGCAGGCTAACAATCTCCTGTCACCCACCATCTTTTCTCATCACCTCATTCTCTCAGCCGAAGGCCTAGAGTCGCATTCAGCATCTCCTTTCACAGCTCTCTCCGTGTTCTGAAAGAGTCACACACAACCCCTGCACACAACTCTTTCAATCTCTGATATCCTGCCTGATGTTTACACGTAGAGGTGTATTTATGTTGCTTATGCAACAACTGTAAAGACTTTATCAGCTTGGATGAAAAGAGAAGGGTGGGGCGAGAATAAAAGGGAATGGGAAAGAGAAGGAAATGAGAAAGCAAGGGACAAGAAAAAGGAAATGAAAAACATGGAGGAAATGGACAGGAAAAATGAGAAGGAAATGGAAAGGAAAATAGAATAGTAAAAGGAAAGAATGGAAAGCAAAAGGGAAGGAAATGAGAAGGGAATGGGGAAGGGAAAGGGAATGAAAGGAAAGGAAAGGAAAGGAAAGGAAAGGAAAGGAAAAGGGAGGGAAAGAATGGGAAAGGAAAGGAAAGGAAAGGGGAAGTAAAGAGGGGGAAAGAAAAGGGAGATGAAATGGGAAGGAAAGGAAACAGGGAAAAGGAAGGGAAAAGGAAAGGGAAGAGGAAAGGAAAGGGAAGGGAAGGGAAAGGAAATGAAAGGAAAAAAGGAAAGGAAAGGGGAAAGGAAAGGAGGAAAAGGGAAAGGGAGATGAAATGGGAAGGAAAGGAAACAGGGAAAAGGAAGGGAAAAGGAAAGGGAAGAGGAAAGGAAAGGAAATGAGAAAAAAGGAAGGGAAAAGGGAAGGAAGAATTAAAAGAAAATAGAAAGGAAAGGGAAGGAAGAGAAGGGAAAGGAAATGAAAGGAAAAAGGAAAGGAAAGGAAAGGAAGAGGAAAGGAAGAGGAAAGGAAAGGAGGAAAAAGAAGGGGAAAGGAAAGGGAAGAGGAAAGGAAAGGAAAGGAAAGAAAAAAGGAAAGGGGAAAGGAGAAAGGAAAGGGGAAAGGAAAGGAAACAAAACTGAGGAAGGGAAGGGAAATGAAAGGAAAGGAGGAAAAAGAAGGGGAAAGGAAAGGAAAAGGAAAGGAAAGAAAAAAATTAAGAGAAAATGGAAAGGAAATGAAAGGAAATGAAACTGAGGAAGGGAAAGGAAAGGAAAATAAAACTGAGGAAGGGAAAGGAAAGGAAAAGGAAAGGAAAGAAAAAAATTAAGAGAAAATGGAAAGGAAAGGGGAGGGAAAGGAAATGAAAGGAAAAAAGGAAAAGAAAGAGGAAATTGAAATGGGAAAAGGAAAGGGGAGAGAAAAGGGAAAGGAAAGAAAAGGAAGGGAAAGAAAAGTAAAAAAAAATGAAAGGAAAGGAAAGGAAAAATGGAATGGTAAAGGAAGAGGAAAGTAGAAATATAAGAAAACAGAAGTAAAATAAAGGGATTGAAAGCAAAAGAAACGAAAGAAAATGACAAGGAAAATTTAAAAAAAAAAGTAAAAAAAAAGACCAAAAAGACAAAAAAAGTCAAGGAAATTAAAAAAAAATAATCGAGAGCAGGACAGAAAATAAACAAAAGGAAACACTGTACAATAAAATCATACCAAGTAACAATGTGCACTCTCACCTAATTACGAGGTTTTTGTGGAGTAAATTCTAAGTTTACTTATTTGGCCCCATTTGAAAGATGTGAAAAATCTGAAAAGAAGTGGAAGAGATAAAGAAAGGATGAAAGATAGAGGTGTGGATGTGTGATTAAACTGCAGGGAAAAGGGGTCTTCGCTGAGGGGGAATAGAAGAGAAGCTCCATTACATTTTAATGGGAGGAGCCATGACCTCCAGCACCACCTTATGGCAGGTCAGGAGAAGGGTTAACCCTCCAGGGGCAGAAGAATCATGGGAAATAAGGTTTTTAGAGGTCACTGGTTAATGCGTTTATTGCTCTCTCACTGCGACTCCTATACTAACCTTCACCACACATAAACGTGTGATGGGAAAACAGGGAATTGCGAGTCGGGGCCGGTGAAAGACAGGGTGGGCATCTCAACGTGCAGTTTCTGTGCGGGCCCAGCGTGCTTCTCACCTTCTCTTTCGGCGAGCTCTACATGCTAAGTGAGAACATTGTTCCGGTCAATTTGTTCCTTTCAGAGCCCCAGTGGGCAGTGTCCTTTAGCCTGACAGCAAACTGAGAGAAAGCACTCTGTCTGGAAGGGTCTGACATCAAGACAAGAGTGAGGGAGAGACAGAAAGACGTAGGGAGAGAAAGAAAGAGCGAGCACTGGGCCAAAAAGGGAGGGACGGCAAAAGGGACGGTTTGAGATATGGAGAAATCGAGGGCTGACAAAAGGAAAAAAAGAAAAGGGAAGGAAACCGGATGACAGTAAAAGACCGATAAAAAAAAGGACGCAAATGACACAGAGGGAGTTAAGGGGCCCTGCGTTGGGGAGTCCGAGTGAAACGGCACTCCTCCGGCCGAGGAAAAGGGTCCGCAGGGTGGGGGAGGGGGTGGTTAAGCAGCCGCAGGTGACGCAAAACCCCAAGGGCAACTGTAAGCGTGCATGTGTGTTTGTCGCGCGTGTGCCCCCAGTGCCCGCAGCACCTGTTCCCTCGGCACACTGGCCTCAACACTTGCACTGAGGGGTGAAGTGCGGCTGTTGGGGGGAAAGGGCGCACTTGAACAGGGCACCTATTCAAGAAAACTTGGAACACTCTCTCTGTTTCCCTTCATCCACCTCTTCTAATCCCTCCCAATCACATTTCAGAATATCCCCCGAATTACATCCCAGTAAAATCAGCAGGAGGTTTGCTTGAGCTCGGTGCATGTCAGGAAAGTTGCACATTTCGACCTAAGGCTGGTAATAAAATAGCTCCGTGTTTGCTGGGGATTAGAACGGCTCCAATGAACAGTCTGTTAAGATGTAAAGTGCATTAAAGACAACGGCAGCAGAAAGTTGTTGAGAATGAGACCAGAAACATAACTGGGTCAATGACATGACTAACTTTTTGTCCTATCAGTTTATTAAAAAAAAAAAAAATTGAAAGCACCTATTTGTGACCCTGAAGCACAAAACCAGTCATTGAAATTAAGATTTATGATGGCTGAATAAATAAGCATTGCATTGATGTATGGTTTGTTGGGATAGAACAATATTTGTCCGAGATACAGCTATTTGAAAATCTGAGGGTGCAAAAAAAATTCTAAATACTGAGAAAATCACCTTTAAAGTTGTCCAAATGAAGTTCTTAGCAATGCAAATTACTAATAAAAAATTAAGTTTTGATATATTTACAGTAGGAAATTTACAAAATATCTTCATGGAACAGAAAAATCTATAAATTTGACCCATACAATGTATTTTTGACTATTGCTACAAATATACCCATGCTACTTAAGACTGGTTTTGTGCTCCAGGGTCAAATTTTATGATGCATATTCTTAATTTCTCAATAAAAAATTATTTTGATGAATTAATCACTCCTTTTTTTTGGAGAGCATATAGTTGAAAATGTCAGGATGAAACTCTGAAGTCTTGATATTATAATATAGTGAAAAATCTCCATTGGAAAAAACTTAGAATAGTTTTGATTGACATGACAAACTGATCAAACGTAAGTTTTTTTCTTTCAATGAACACAAAGAGAACATTTCTAAGAAATTGTTTAAAGGAATTTTTTTAAAGCACACTTATACATCATTGACCCAACAACAGAGCGAGTGACTGCTTCTATTCTTGCTCATGAAAAACTGTGCAGCGCAACACATGGAGATAAAAAAGGGAACACTGAAACGGATCTTTTCCGAGTCGTACACTTCCTGTGCACTTCACACATTGTGTGCTGCGGTGCTAATGATAATTCAGTGTGTAATGAGTGGTTTTGTATGTGCGTTCAAAGAGGTCAATGGCACGCTCACACAAATGCCACCCTCAGTCATGAATCATGGGCCTCAGGGACTGTCGAAATGAAAAAATGTGAGTGCTTAAGCTGGACTGAAACCAAACAAAGAAGATGGATGATAATAACCCAATTCACAATGCAAAAACTGAACAGCTCTAATGACTGCTATCGAGCTTGAGACCTTTAGTCATGTAGACAGTGAGAAAATTGAGTTTTTGCTTCAAAGAACAATCCTTGTCCAATAAGACAGAGTTGTTGGTGGAGAACGCAGGCGCCTATCCTATCCACATCTTACCTTTCCTTCACTAAAGGACATCGTCTCCACTGACAAATCCTCTTTTCACCTCCTTTTCTTTCAAAACGTTCTCACCCTTAGGGACTTCACTCACTTCTTTCTCTTTTTCCAGTCCACAAACCTTGAAGGATAACAAAAGACAGTGCAATGGCTATTTGAATTTGAAACAGGGGGACCACGACAAAAACCGTGTCTCACAGCGAGGCGGCAGACGGACCGGTGCGGAAGAGCCAGCCATTCATGAAAGTTCACCCATATGTTGAGAAAGGAAGATGAAAACTACTATTCTGATACAGTGCGACCCACTTAGCTGGTGAAATACAGACAGCTGTTGAATGGGTGTACGTTCAAACACCTGGATGATATGGCAAGTAAAACAAACACACATAAACAGCCACCAGCCATACTAAAGCAAACACACTCTCTTAGGTGCCTATCAAGAACTGCTGTGTGGTTCTTTGAAGACTAAAAGAGCTCTTGAGGTTTCAAAGGTTTTTCAGATCAGTGTACTGGTGTGTGGGTTCTAAAGCACACGAACATAGGCTTCCTAAAGAATGGCTCTTTGTGGAACTTAAATAGGCCCTGCTATGAAATCCGACTGTAAAATCCTTTTGGTTGTAACTGGAACCTTTAATTTTCAGAGTGCAGCTCTAAATGTCAGTTCACGAGAAATGGGGCGAATGAGGAAAGAACAATGACACCTTGATACAATTCATTTAACAGCTATTGTTCACAGTTTTTACAATTGGTTTTGATCAGAACTGCATTCCTCAATAGTGTTTTTGTAAATCTTCAGACAGTCTTCTTTCAAAACTGTTAAATGTATGTTTACAAGTAGCAAAGTGCAACAATCTGCTATGTATTTGTACAGAAAGTCCATACTAAGGATTTTTAAATATATAAAAAAAAAAAATAAATAAATAAACAAAGGCCAAAGGCCTACCGCATGATTTTACTTCTAGCTGACAACATTTTGCTATGTCAATTTCATTATCATCATCATCAATTCAAAAGAGCCCATTTTTGAAATGTCATGTAAACATGACTTACTAGGACGGAACAAGCATGCCAAGAGCTTCTTCTAATTATAGCACAGCATTCAGAATTATACAGATGCATTATGTTTCCATACTGATGCCAGTCTGTTTGATTAAAGGTGGATGTTGCATGGATATGTGCAGACACTCGTTTTATTTTACGTATCAGAGCTACATGTTTATAGTGCAATTACCATATGCAAAAAGCAAGGCAAGCAAGCATAATTTTTTTTTATTGCAGTGCATGCAACATAATAAAGAGCTGTCATTCTTGTTTAATGAAAGGTCTGTGGTTTGTTAAAAAAATATTGTAATGTTCAATGTGTTGATGGGTGTGAATGTTTCTTAGATTGTGGCAGAATGAGTTCATTTGTTTAGATAATCTAAGTGCATTGAAGATTAATTGCTGTGTCAAGTTGGAAAAGATAACTGTGAAGAGTTTATGTGAAGTACACTCAGGTTTGAGAAATGCACTTAACCACTTAAAGCAAAAACCTACATAAATATAATAAATCCAGGCATACAAGAGAACTAAAATGAAGACTTAAATTTAGTAAAATAATGTCATAAGTATATTGATAAAAAAAGAAAATACTGCAAGTTGTTGTCAAAACAAATATTTGCAAGACAAATTAACCTCAAACTACTGTAAAATGTGAACAATTGTTAATTATTCAGTTCTGTTCCACCATCCGTACAGCTTCAGCACAAGCCAAATTTAATGGTCAAAATCAAGTCAGAACAAGACCAACAACTCTACAAATCATCTCTAAACATAAAGACGCATTTCTTTAATTACATAAGCGTAATACCTCATTAAAGAAGAATCATAACACGTCTGAACAACATTCTATGACTAATTACTTAGTGTAGAAACAGCACACAATCCAGGGGCGCGCACAGAACCAAACCCATCATCGCAACACTGAGATGGAGAGGAAAAACGCGTAACAACTACTACAATCCAGAACAGAAGCTTATCATTTGGAAAACCAGCACACTTACCGATAACAACCGCGGGAAACGGTGAGCCCGGTTCTCTGTGAATGACTCGCCTCCTCGGGACTATAATCCAGAATGACTGAGAGGAGAAGAGAGGAGAGAAGAGGAGGGGTCCGCGTGAAATCTACTCCTCTCTATCGCACCTGTCTCTGCGCAGATCTGATCCCTGATCTGACATCCTTAAGACAACTGTGTCCAAACCCCCAACAACTAACCCCCCCGCCCCAACGTAGACAACGACACCTGTCCCCGGGTAAAAAAAAACACAGCGCGACAAAGCTCGTTTATGCTGCGAGTGAACAAATGGCATTCCCGGCTTGGTCCTGCATCCGTTGTACACCCCTTCGGACAGCCATCCAGTATCCAAGAAGTCGTTGGGAATAAGCGGGGATAAACTGCCTTGTGTCTAGCAAATGATGGCAAAAGCACTCCACGCCAGCGCAACCAGCTGTGCCTAATGAAAACGTGTCTGTCTGGGTTGGAAACACTTGCCTTATCAATCACCTCCCGCTACAATAGTTATTCAGTGCTGCTGCGCCAGTATGCACACGCTCCTGAACGCGTGGACAAAAAAGGCACGTTCGTTTGTTTGGGGCTCGAGTCGCTGCCTCCGATTTGAGTCCAGCCTCTGGAATCCATTAAAGGAAACTCTTATTGTCCGGTAGAAATGTCTAATATTTCCAGCAATCCCCGGCGTGTAGCCTGCGGCGTTTGGTCTGTGAGAGAAAGATCACGCGTTTGCTATCTCAGCGCTGTTGAAAGTCTGTCACCCACAGCTATTCAAACGCAAGTCAATGCCAAAACCTGACGCAGAATAGAGCTGCGGACTGGAGCGGAATTAATTTGTTGTTAATCATTTGGGGTTAGGAAATAAATCAGCCACACTTGGATGAGGGGATTAGTCTTGGCATAGAGGCGCAAGTGGCAACGTAAGTCAATTTAATTTGGAGACCGAGAGAGCGAGCATGAAAAGAATCAAATAAAGACATCTTTTTACTGCAAAGGCAGTTTAAAACATAAGCTACACATTTAAAATATGATGAATATAGAAACATCAAATCATAATAAATCAAAATACCAATATATTATAGGCTAAATGAGAAATTAGAATATATTCTGTTACACAGAAAAAGTTTTAAGGCTAGAAACGTATTTTACGCAAATCAAAGCACGGTCCAATTTTAAAGTCATCATGAAATCAAACTTAACCTTTTTTGTTTTGTTTATGGAATACTGCATTGTTTATTATAAATGATTCATCCGTGCACATCATTGTTTTTTTTTAAGTGCCCTGCCCCTAATCTTTAATCAAAACTTTTTCTCTTCCTTGCAATGATGTTTCTTCACTGCTGCACGTCCTCTATAGTTACTGTTGCTATGTCCGACAAACAATGCTATTCTCACACTACACATGTTTTTATTCAGTGAAAAATACATCGCGGAACAAAAAGGAAACAGACAAGACAGAGCAGGTTACTTCTGGTATGAAACAAGGTCTCAGCTTTAAAAATGTCATTTTTTTAAATAAAGTCAAACAGTAAATACTGTTTTGTGGCTGTTTAATGTGTCGTGACAGATCACTGTATTGCTTTATTAGATCAATCCACAGGTGAACCGATCTTTTTCTTATTTACTTAAATCACAAAATAAACATGAATGAACATCAGAATGTATTTTATTTCAACCGCAAAAAAGATTTCTTTTTTCAAGTTTAAGTCCAACGAAGTTAATCTACTCTCCTGTCTGATTTGTTTGTTGGACAAAATGGTGAATTCGTTGTTATGACTGGTCAGATCACCTGTCAGTCAAGCTGTTTGCAAATGGTCAATTCCCAATTGCCCTTTTTTCTCATTCAAGAAGCCATTTTAATTGGATATACTTCACAATATGGAAGAAAAGACCATTTATTTTTTTTTATTTCACACCAAACAACCTTATAAAGTTTATAGTATAAAGTCATCAGAATCACTTTCAGAACAAATTCCAGTTGATGGACAATAAAAACATTGACAGCCAATCAAAATCCACATAACAGTCCATCTGCTCTATGAATTACAGTCTGACACATTTGGCAAAGCAACAACGAATAGAAGTGTTTGTGTTCACATACTTGCATAAAGTATGTTTTATAATACATAACAGAAATATAACCATCTTTTTAGTGCTTGAAGACTGCTATATTTTCATACTTTAGTACAGCTTTATGCTGCATTGTCTTCACACTGGATTTGAAGCAAGTATGCCTAAAGATGGCTTAAACTCTCTCAAGACGATAGTTTATTTTTGTTATATCAGGGGACTTTAAAGTGACACAATGATAAATAATAGCCTGCATCAAAATCCAGTCAATTAAAATCTCCAATGTGGCTTTTTGGGGCCTTTGGGATCCATACATTTAAATCTCAATTGAAAATTTTAAAAAAGAATTTTATATTTATTTAGAGATTTTCATAAGACAGTTAGGGAGGGTTATAATAACAACCCTCTCCTCCTGTTTCTTCTTTTTTTCCTCATTCCCCTACACTCATAAATAAAGGTGCTTCACAATGCCTTAGAAGAACCTTTTTGTCTAAATCTTTCTGTTTCACAAAAGGCTCTTTGTGGTGAAAGAAGGTTCTTCAGTTTGTATAAAGGTAAGAAAGAGATGGTTCTTTAAAGAACCTTTGACTGAATTTTTCTTTGTGGAACAAAAATGGATCTTCTATGGCATCGCTGTGAAGAACCTTTTAAAGCACCTTTTTTTTAAAGATGTGTATCTGTGACCATACTCCAAGTTATCGTAAGGAGTGTAGACAACAATAGATGAGTCGTCTAAGTGGAAACACCAGAGTTATTCAAGAGTTGGTGACTTCATATGCTAAAGATGCCTTGGGCAGGTACACAAGTGACAAATAGACTGACTTTATGAGGCGGATAATAAACACGTCAGAAAAAGTCCCTCTTAATGAACCCATGTGCATTTCCTCAACATAACTCAAACTAATTATGTTTACGCATAGAAAACGAGAAAATCTAGGTGTGTGGTATGTGTATCACGCATGATTTAGAGTAATTAGACAGCACAAGAGCCATTGTGACAATTCAGGCCCTTGCACACAAAGTCAATATGATTTGCTTCTATCACAGTGAGGGTAATTGAGTTGGCTGAGCCCCAATGGTTAACAATTACCCAGCAAAATTGTCCTTATAGTGATCTTTTGATGAAAAGTATCAAATTAGGCCAAAGAAACTTTGAGGGAAACATCTTGCTTTGTTCGCTTTTCTACATTTGATCTGAAGTATAGCTCTCGCAAGAGAGCGATACGGAACTGACAACAAATAAATAAACAAAAGAGAAGCACAGTTTTGTTCTTCCTGGCTTTCATCCCACACTGCTGCTCTGAAACGGAGCATTTGCTTCAAACCCGGGCCACAAAAGCGTGTTGGGAACACGAAACGAGGCAGTTTATCAGAGACAAAGAACTTTGAAGAGCAACATTTTTTAGCTCGTACTCCTGCCAGAGAAGCAGCCAAAGATCACCCTGAATCAGCGCAGTGCTTAGTCCTGATGCTAAAATAACGTTTCCGTCTTCCGCACTCGGCTAACGTTGGTTGCCAGGTGTATATATGGACGACTGGGCAAGATAAAAACAGTGAGGTCACCATTACAACACAATATGAGGTGCAACGTGATATCTCCGGGTAATGACACATATCGTAGCTCAGGGGCAGCATTGCATGTGATCAAGCACAATCAAATTACTTGCAGTCACAAGCCAACCATCATGTCTCCATTTCCTTGTGATTTGATTGCAGGTCCTGATAGCAGCCGGCGAATAGCCGAGCAGTTTATCCCATGTTCATATCCATTATTATCTAGGTTTTTAATGGGATGGGATACTTCAGTTTCGCCCCATTGCTTCAAATACACAGTGGCTTTACAGTAGCTTTGCCTTTGTTCTTGCAGTAACAAGATTTCACTCCATAATTCCGTATCGTAAAGCACCATATAGATCATTGTGCTGGCTTGAAACCAAACAGCCTAATGGTGTGCATATTCTCAATCATATAGCTGTCTAAAAGCTCCAAAGCCTGAGGAGAAATCTATGCAACAAGTGCCAAATGCAACAATAAACTAAGCCCTAGGTGACTTTTGTCAGCCACACAAATCCAAGCCTCTTTCTTTACTGTTTTTGCTATAATCGCAAGCACATGTACAAATCGAATCAACAGCCATTATTACTTGCGTCTCAATAAACATACTCTCCATGGAGTCTTGACTCAACGTTCGTGAATGCAAATGCAATTACAGGTCATTTGAACTTGGTGGATGTCCAGTGCTGATAAAAATGAAGCTGGTTTGGACTAGTCTAACAATCTATTGTGTGTGAGAGCAGAGTTTAGTAGCTGGGTCAATTGACATTTTTTCATCTATTAATTTATTCCGAAATAGATTAAAAAAAATGCAATTCATACATACAACTAAAACATGCCTCTTATATGATAAGCATGTTTTTAATTTCCATATTAAAATTTATTTGGATTTTTTAATGGATGGCATAAAATCGAAAATGTCAGAGTAATACAACAGTGATATCATAATGAGGAACAAAACCTCATTAAGTAGTTTGGCATGACAAAACTTTTTCAGTGCTTATTAAAATTGGAAAAACTTTTGTCTGCCAAATCAGTCATGTGGTTTAATGAACTTGTATAAACAATCAGGGGGATATCATAAAACAGGAATTGATATCAGAAAGGACTCCTGCGGACCATCGTGACTATGCGTCAAGGTCACCAAGACTATTAAAATATCAGATAATTTGATTCGTTTATGACAAAGCAAGATTAATTCTGGTTGTAAAAGTGTCATGCAGAGTGATGCCTCAATAAGCGTAATAATTATGAATATAGTCAAAAGATTTTGAACGCAAGATTTTTAATGGTTTTTTTTTGTCTCTTCTGCTCACCAAGCCTGCATTTACAAAGTACAGCAAAAACAGTAACATTTTGAATTAAAATAACTGCTTTATATTTGAATGTATTTAAAAATGCAATTTATTCCTGTAATTTCAAAGCTGAATTTTTAGCATCATTACTCCAGTAACAGGATCCTTCAGAAACCATTCTAATCTTCTGATTAGCTGCTCAAAAAAACATATAATATAATTATTATGTTAAAAAAAACAGCTGAGTAAAATTTCTTCAGGTTTCTTTGATGAATAGAAAGTTCAGAAGAACAGCATTTATCTAAAATAGAAATCTTTTGTAACATTAGAAATGTCTTTATCATCACTTCTGATCAATTTAAAGCATCCTTGATAAATAAAACTATTCTTTCCCCCAAAAAATGTATTCTGACTTTTGAATGGTATGTTATTTAACTGTTTTATATATTGGCAATATTACTAACAGCAAATCAGCATATTCGAATAATTTCAGAAGGATCATGTGACTGCTGAAAATGTAGCTTTTAAAATATATTCAAACTGAAAAGGGTTATTTTAACTAACAGTAGTTAGATTTTGCTGTACTTTGGATCAAATAAATGCAAGCTTGGTGAGCAGAGACTGCTTTAAAAAACATTAAAAACCTAACTGTTCAAAAACTTTTGACTAGTAGTGTATATAAAGTAAAATTTGTGTAGAAAGTTCTTAGAAATGTACATTTTGTATTCACACTGGTTTAAGATATATTTTCCTTGTCTTAATCACTATTTTCAATTTAAAGATCTTTTTCAAGGCAATTTCTCTCTTTCTCTCTATATGAAAGATTCTGAAATTACCTTGAAAAAGTACATTCCTAAGAACTTGCCACATGTTTTAAACAAGATTTTTTTACTTTATTATTGTAGCTCTCTTCTTATTATTGTCATTGTGTAAAACATTTGAAAAGAGAACATAGAGCAATAGAAAATAGTCTCATGTCTCTTTTCTCAGTGGTATATATGAGCCACAGTCGAAGGCCTTGTTTGGTAAGGCAGCTGCGGTTTGTGATGAGGTCGTTACGGCGTCTAACTGCGAGCAGATTAGAGATCTCACCTCACCCAGAGTGCTGAACACAGCGCGGCCACTGACCCGCCAGCAACCCACACCTGACATGATCCCAGAGCAATAAACACAAGCTGGTGTGAGTGTCAGAGACATTAAAAGCCTCTGGAAAGAAGAAAGCGTACAGAAAAGTGGGTTCATTTATTTATCTTTGACAGCCCGCTGAATGATAGGCCTATCAGCCGACTCTTTCTGAAAATACACGATGGGTTCCTGTAACCGTTTGGCTTTCGTTGTGTTGCCCTGGAGACAACGGTTTTTGTTTCACCTCTCTATAAATGTTCAGATGAGTTTGGTAAAATGCTTCTAAAAATGTCAGCCCAAGAGCAGAGGGGTGTATTTCTAGCCATCTCGCATGTTTGCTGCCCACTCAGGGACGGTTTGATGAGTTTCCCGTGATTGTGTAATGGAACCCGACTGTTAACTGCACAGGACATTTCAAAGATTCCCAAGTTTTGAGCAACACTGGACTCATTCCAAAAAACACAGCGCAAGCATTCCAGAGAACTTCATGGAACGACAACGAAATGTAAACATTGGAATCACAACAGATATTCTGTGATGATGAATTACACCGGTTTGTCAGAGTGATAAATTCACAGCGCTTGTCGCAGAAGTCATCCGAGGGTTGTTTAAAGTGTATATCTTAATGTATGGCGACAAAATGTTTTAGATTAATGAGCGATGTCAGTCTGTGTAAAGCATTAAATGAATAAACTGACAGACTAAGACTATACAGTTGAAGTCAAAAGTTTACATACACCTTGCAGAATCTGAAAAATGTTAATTATTTTACCAAAAAAAAGGGATCATGCAAAATGCATGTTATATTTTATTTAATACTGACCTGAATAAAGTATTTCACATAAAATATGTTTACATAGTCCACAAGAGAAAACAATAGTTGAATTTATAAAAATTACCCCGTTCAAAAGTTTACATACGCTTGATTCTTAATACTGTGTTGTTACCTGAATGATCCACAGCTGTGTGTTTTTGTTTAGTGATAGTTGTTCATGAGTCCCTTGTTTGTCCTGAACAGTTAAACTGCCTGCTGTTCTTCAGAAAAATCCTTTAGGTCCCACAAATGTTTTGGTTTTTCAGCATTTTTGTCTATTTGAACCCGTTCCAACAATGACTGAATGATTTTGAGATCCATTTTTTCACACTAAAGACAACTGAGGGACTCATATGCAACTATTACAGAAGTTTCAAACCTTCACTGATGCTTCAGAAGAAAAACAATGCATTAAGAGCCAGGGGGTGAAAACTTTTGAATAGAATGAAGATGTGTACATTTTTTTTTATTTTGCCTAAATATCATATTTTTCACTTAGTATGGCCTTTAGAAGCTACAGAAGATACATGTTTCCCAAAAGTCAAAATAAGTTAAATTTAGCCTGATTTTCAAATTCAAACATTTCCTTCTCATTC
>NC_133375.1:28824716-28905450 GCF_049309525.1 Garra rufa | reverse complement strand
CTGTGCAAAGATAATGCTGATTAAAGCTGCATATAATCATAGCCATAGCCAAGAGCTTTTTCTTCACAAGCTGGAGTTGAAAATATAAAGAGAACAAATAAGCATGCTTATAATCACCATTCAGGCAACAACAATGAATTAATGTTACTATTCTAAACAAAATAAAATCATTTTAAAGGAACAGTTTAGCCAAAAATTTAAATGTAATCACCCTTAGTCCATTTGTAACCCTGGATCACAAAAGCAGTCTTAAGTAGCATGGGTATATTTGTAGCAATAGGCAAAAATACATTGTATGGATCAAAATTATATATTTTTCATTTATGCCAAAATCATTAGGATATTAAGTAAAGATCATGTTCCATGACGATATTTTGTAAATTTCCTATCGGAAATATATCTGTTCTTAATTTTTGATTAGTAATATCCATTGCTAATAACTTAATTTGGACAACTTTAAAGGAAATTTTCTCAATATTTTGCACCCTGAGATTCCAGGTTTTCAAATAATTGTATCTCGGCCAAATATTGTTCTATCCTAACAAACCATACATCAAAAGCTTTTTTTTTTTTTTTTTGTGGTCCAGCGTCACATTTGAGATGTAGATGAGTTCATTGAAACACATTAGGAGAAATTTAGCATTACATCACTTGCTCACCAATGGGTCCTCTGCAGTGAATGGGTGCCGTCAGAATTCAAACAGCTGATAAAAACATCACAATAATTCACAAGTAATCCACACAATGCTTCTTAGAAAAATGTGAGTCCTCTGTCCATAATATAGCTTTCTCCAGTAAAAAAGTCTGAAACAGGAGAAAAATATGCATAGATCAAATAATGTTTATAAGCAGAAAGAGTCCAAAACAGTTTTAAACAATTATAACGTTGGAAATATTCACTTCACAGGGCATTAACTGATGGACTGGATTCATGTGGATTATTGTGATGTTTTTATCAGCTGTTTGGAATCTCATTCTGACGGCACCCATTTTCATTTTTGGGTGAACTGCTCCTTTAATTAGGTTATGTGGTGAGGTACAGTACACAAAACGTGCACACAGCATATGATCAGATTGATTAGATCATCTGCGATCATACAGCATAAGAGGTTACAAATATTGGCAACAGGGCAGGAATAACCCTACATCCTCAGGCGCTGCATCCATTTCGCCTGCTGTCCCCGAATCTTCAATTACCCAATATCCAGGTCAATTTGGACCACAATAAATCGACCCAGCAAAGCTAAATGTGAGCAAAGCAGAACCATATGACACCGCTGGCCTCGGGGGCCAGAGCTGGTCTTGGGAAAAAATGCTCAAGACCACTTAAGAAAAATACACAAAACAATAACCGTGACAAACGCAACGTGCAATATTCCAGCTCGGTTGGTTTCCACGAACAGATCTATCTCTTTCCACAAGCACTCTGTTTGTTTGTTTGTTTAGCAGTGTGGTAGACACAGTGAGGACTAAACACATACTTCTGATGTTTTTTCCCCCTCCACAGTGAGACTCCAGCACAGATTTCTTTAATGGCAAAGAGATGCAGGCCTCAGATGACAGTGAGGATATGAAACACTCTGTAATGAAGTGCAAACACATATTTTGCGGCTGTGGTAAGGAAGGATGATTTTTACCAGTGATACTAATTACAGCATGTAGTAAAAGAAAGGCAATGCAAACATCTCACCACATGAATCAAATATCAAACGTGCTGCCTTGTTAGTGTGCTGGATGTTGCACTGCTAAAAATAACGTAAAAATAACTAGTTGTTTTAAATGATAGCTACTCAAATAGCCTCCTCCATTATTACTGTTGTCAGAAACTGTGTTTTCAAATGTAAATGTGGCACAAAAAACTGGAATGTAAAATAAACTACAGGTTTGTGACACTTTTTACATTTTATATTTAGATTTGCCAGGTTTGGTCTATAGATGAACTCTTTATTTATTTCCAAGATAGAGATTTATCATGAAAATCCACTTTCTAATTGTAATAACAATGCTTGAAGTAGCTCTGAGAGTAGGTATCAGTTGAAAAAGTGTTATAATTTAAGTTTAACGTGTAACACACTAAGAAAGCATGATTTCTTTCACGTTTAAGTCAGTTGATTAGCCATTTGAATGAGCGTATCTCAATGCATTGAGAATGTAGTGAGTGCACCCTAGTGGTCGGATAGGAACTCTGCACTGCATCTCCCGCTAGCAAGCCTCAGGCAAACTGTCATACAAACTCCAGAGACAAAGGATGACATAGCTATGGTAAAAACAATCACGTCTCCTGAAGCAACCAATGATACATGTCTTATTTTTGTCCAGTCATCTACCTGGATTGTGTTGAAATAAACATGTAGTTACAATAACAAAAGACTATACACAAAGAGTTAACTTAGATTAGAATGTGCTTAAAACTGAAAAATCTGAATTTTCTGCACATTATTAGCCTAATAGGTAATGCTATTGTGTGCTAAATGACGATTATGATTAACAGAAAAGATAACTTGGACTCATCCTTTGTTTTCGTAAGAAAAACAAATGATTAAGGTTACAATGAAGAACTTACACTAGCGTTTTTCAAGGATTTAAAACAGTAATGTGAATATTATAATTTTAAACGTACTATTAAATTGTTGTCTGTAACTTGTTTGTTATGAGCTACTCAGTTGTTGACATGTTTTAAAATTAAAATTTAAAATTATGTTAAACGCATGTGGTTTACATTTTGTGGTCATACAGTATTTTAACTTTAACGCTCGACCCCATTCTTACAAAAGCATGGATGCTGGTTTAAGCTGGTCCTTAGCTGGCCATGAGCTGGTTTCCCTTACCAAAACTACTTCAAGTTTATTGTATAGTTAAGTAAAGTTTAAGTATACTTTATGTAGTATACAAATATCAGTGTATACTATTTCAATACTTCTTGGGACTAATTTTGCCCACTTTCTAGCATATAAAAGTATACTTTTAAGTATACTTTAAGTATAACAGTAGTAAACTTTGAGTACACAACTAGTTTACATCTGTTTTTAGTTTGTACTGCAAGTATACTAAAAGTGAACTTATAGGCATACTGATATACTGATTAAATACTTTATGCATTTTTAGTACACTTTGAAGTCTACTAGTAGTTTTATACTGC
The DNA here is from genome assembly GCF_049309525.1 of Garra rufa. Classification (NCBI taxonomy): domain Eukaryota; kingdom Metazoa; phylum Chordata; class Actinopteri; order Cypriniformes; family Cyprinidae; genus Garra; species Garra rufa. The sequence goes on along the minus strand of NC_133375.1, from coordinate 28,902,311 downwards.
AAGTATACTCGTAAGTTATCTTTAAGTGAACTTTACATCATACTTTAAGTATACCACTGTGTCCCTTTTTAGGTATTATTTTTCATATATTTTGTTATATGAATATCTGAACATACAAAACATCAAAAGAAAGAACAGGGTATTGTAAACAAAAACATTTTATTCTAGCTTCCTGCATTCCTTTTTTTATGAACACTTAAATGTGGGTATGTTTCATAAATAAATATAATAATAATAACATCATTTTGAACAAAAGGCTAATAAGACTATTTATGATGATTATCATAAATAGTCTTATTAGCCTTTTGTTCACAATGATATTATTATTTTTTTAGGGTGTTGATCAACTCCATCTACGGTTTAGATGGAGTTGATCAACACCCTAAAGCTTGACAGTCATTATTACCTCTTCATGGGTCGACATTTTATTCCATAATGTTACACAGTTTTACATATCTATGGTTCTGATGCTGTTTTATGTCTGACAATTGTGTTAGATTACTTGTGGAAGCATCTGTTGTTTCGGTTTCTTTTTCACTTGTGTTTTGGAAATTCTGTACAGAAGCTGTGCAATAGTGCCCCTAGCCTATAACAATGAAAACACAGATTCTCAGAGTATAGCTCAAATATATTTATACTTTTATAAGTATAAGTCAAGTATACTTAGATGTCATTTTAAGTATATTTCTGATAAGTATATAAAGCACATTTCTGAGAAGTACATACACAATAGACTGAAAGTATACTTTCCTATTTTTTTTAGTTTAAAGCAAGTATACTAATAGCACACTTGAATAAACCTCTTTTTCGTAAGGGTTAAGGTCATTGCACAGTCCGAAATTTTGTATGCGTTTTTTTTTTTTTTTTTTTTTTCATTTTTCTCACATTCGTCATCCTTTCCTATCAAAATGCTTGTTACAGATGCGAAAACGCAAAAAATAAAACCGTCAAATCCGAATCAAATCCGAATTTTTAATGAATGACGAAATCTTCAGAGGCAGTATGTAAACTCGATTGACAACGTTATGTCGTATTTATTTTTTAACGTGCAAAAATTTCAGTGTGCAGTGGCCTTTAAGCTGGTCATGTGCTGGTCATGTGCTGGTGAAAAGCTGATTTAAGATGGTCATGTGCTGGTCCTAAAATGGTCCTGACCAGCTTAGGACCAGCACATGACCAGCTAAGGACAAGCTTAAACCAGCTCATGACCAGCTAAGGACAAGCTTAAATCAGCTCATGACCAGCTAAGGACAAGCTTAAATCAGCTCATGGCCAGCTAAGGACAAGCTTAAACCAGCACATGACCAGCTAAGGACAAGCTTAAACCAGCTAATGACCAGCTAAGGACAAGCTTAAACCAGCTAAGAACAAGCTTAAACCAGCTCATGACCAGCTAAGGACAAGCTTAAACCAGCTCATGACCAGCTAAGGACAAGCTTAAACCAGCTCATGACCAGCTAAGGACAAGCTTAAATCAGCTCATGACCAGCTAAGGACAAGCTTAAACCAGCTCATGACCAGCTAAGGACAAGCTTAAATCAGCTCATGACCAGCTAAGGACAAGCTTAAACCAGCTCATGACCAGCTAAGGACAAGCTTAAATCAGCTCATGACCAGCTAAGGGCTATCTTAAACCAGCTCATGACCAGCTAAGGACAAGCTTAAACCAGCTCATGACCAGCTAAGGACAAGCTTAAACCAGCTCATGACCAGCTAAGGACAAGCTTAAACCAGCTCATGACCAGCTAAGGACAAGCTTAAATCAGCTCATGACCAGCTAAGGACAAGCTTAAATCAGCTCATGACCAGCTAAGGACAAGCTTAAATCAGCTCATGACCAGCTAAGGACAAGCTTAAACCAGCTCATGACCAGCTAAGGACAAGCTTAAACCAGCTCATGACCAGCTAAGGACAAGCTTAAACCAGCTCATGACCAGCTAAGGACTATCTTAAACCAGCTCATGACCAGCTAAGGACTATCTTAAACCAGCTCATGACCAGCTAAGGACTATCTTAAACCAGCTCATGACCAGCTAAGGACTATCTTAAACCAGCTCATGACCAGCTAAGGACTATCTTAAACCAGCTCATGACCAGCTAAGGACTATCTTAAACCAGCTCATGACCAGCTAAGGACTATCTTAAACCAGCTCATGACCAGCTAAGGACTATCTTAAACCAGCTCATGACCAGCTAAGGACTATCTTAAACCAGCTCATGACCAGCTAAGGACTATCTTAAACCAGCTCATGACCAGCTAAGGACTATCTTAAATCAGCTCATGACCAGCTAAGGACAAGCTTAAACCAGCTAATGACCAGCTAAGTACAAGCTTAAACCAGTTTATGACCATCTAAGGACAAGCTTAAACCAGCTCATGACTAGCTAAGGACAAGCTTAAATCAGTTCATGACCAGCTAAGGACAAGCTTAAACCAGCACATGACCAGCTAAGGACAAGCTTAAACCAGCACATGACCAGCTAAGGACAAGCTTAAACCCGCTCATAACCAGCTAAGGACAAGCTTAAACCAGCACGTGACCAGCTAAGGACAAGCTTAAACCAGCTAATGACCAGCTAAGGACAAGCTTAAATCAGCTCAGGACCAGCTAAGGACAAGCTTAAATCAGCTCAGGACCAGCTAAGGACAAGCTTAAATCAGCTCAGGACCAGCTAAGGACAAGCTTAAATCAGCTCAGGACCAGCTAAGGACAAGCTTAAACCAGCTTATGATGAGCTAAGGACAAGCTTAAATCAGCTCATGACCAGCTAAGGACAAGCTTAAACCAGCTAATGACCAGCTAAGGACAAGCTTAAATCAGCTCAGGACCAGCTAAGGACAAGCTTAAACCAACTTATGATGAGCTAAGGACAAGCTTAAACCAGCTAATGACCAGCTAAGGACAAGCTTAAATCAGCTTATGACCAGCTAAGGACAAGCTTAAATCAGCTCATGACCAGCTAAGGACAAGCTTAAACCAGCTCATGACCAGCTAAGGACTATCTTAAACGAGTTTATGACCAGCTTAAACCAGCTCATGACCAGTTTAAACCAGCTCATGACCAGCTAAGGACTAGCTTAAACCAGTTTATGACCAGCTAAGGATCATCTTAAACCAGCTCATGACCAGCTAATGACTAGCTTAAACCAGTTTATGACCAGCTAAAGACTAGTTTAAACTAGTTTATGACCAGCTAAGGACAAGCTTAAACCAGCTCATGACCAGCTAAGGACAAGCTTACATCAGTTTATGACCAGCTAAGGACAAGCTTAAACCAGCTCATGACCAGCTAAGGACAAGCTTAAACCAGCTCATGACCAGCTAAGGACAAGCTTAAATCAGCTCATGACCAGCTAAGGACAAGCTTAAACCAGCACATGACCAGCTAAGGACAAGCTTAAACCAGCACATGACCAGCTAAGGACAAGCTTAAATCAGTTCATGACCAGCTAAGGACAAGCTTAAACCAGCACATGACCAGCTAAGGACAAGCTTAAACCAGCTCATGACCAGCTAAGGACAAGCTTAAATCAGTTCATGACCAGCTAAGGACAAGCTTAAATCAGTTCATGACCAGCTAAGGACAAGCTTAAATCAGTTCATGACCAGCTAAGGACAAGCTTAAACCAGCACATGACCAGCTAAGGACAAGCTTAAATCAGCTTATGACCATCTAAGGACAAGCTTAAATCAGCTTATGACCATCTAAGGACAAGCTTAAACCAGCACATGACCAGCTAAGGACAAGCTTAAACCAGCACATGACCAGCTAAGGACAAGCTTAAACCAGCACATGACCAGCTAAGGACAAGCTTAAACCAGCACATGACCAGCTAAGGACAAGCTTAAATCAGCACATGACCAGCTAAGGACAAGCTTAAATCAGCTCATGACCAGCTAAGGACAAACTTAAACCAGCTCATGACCAGCTAAGGACAAGCTTAAACCAGCTCAAGACCAGCTAAGGACTATCTTAAACCAGCTCATGACCAGCTAAGGACTATCTTAAACCAGCTCATGACCAGCTAAGGACTATCTTAAACCAGCTCATGACCAGCTAAGGACTATCTTAAACCAGCTCATGACCAGCTAAGGACTATCTTAAACCAGCTCATGACCAGCTAAGGACTATCTTAAACCAGCTCATGACCAGCTAAGGACTATCTTAAACCAGCTCATGACCAGCTAAGGACTATCTTAAACCAGCTCATGACCAGCTAAGGACTATCTTAAACCAGCTCATGACCAGCTAAGGACTATCTTAAACCAGCTCATGACCAGCTAAGGACTATCTTAAACCAGCTCATGACCAGCTAAGGACTATCTTAAACCAGCTCATGACCAGCTAAGGACTATCTTAAACCAGCTCATGACCAGCTAAGGACTATCTTAAACCAGCTCATGACCAGCTAAGGACTATCTTAAACCAGCTCATGACCAGCTAAGGACTATCTTAAACCAGCTCATGACCAGCTAAGGACTATCTTAAACGAGTTTATGACCAGCTTAGATGAGTTTATGACCAGCTAAGGACCAGCTTAAACCAGCTCATGACCAGCTAAGGACCAGCTTAAACCAGCTCATGACCAGCTAAGGACCAGCTTAAACCAGCTCATGACCAGCTAAGGACCAGTTTAAACCAGCTTGTGACCAGCTAAGGACTAGCTTAAACCAGTTTATGACCAGCTAAGGACCATCTTAAACCAGTTTATGACCAGCTAAGGACCAGCTTAAACCAGCTCATGACCAGCTAAGGACCAGCTTAAACCAGCTCATGACCAGCTAAGGACTATCTTAAACGAGTTTATGACCAGCTTAAACCAGCTCATGACCAGCTAAGGACTATCTTAAACCAGTTTATGACCAGCTAAGGATCATCTTAAACCAGCTCATGACCAGCTAATGACTAGCTTAAACCAGTTTATGACCAGCTAAAGACTAGTTTAAACTAGTTTATGACCAGCTAAGGACCAGCTTAAACCAGCTCATGACCAGCCAAGCACTAGCTTAAACCAGTTTATGACTAGCTAAGGACCAGTTTAAACCAGCTCATGAGCAGCTAAGGACTAGCTTAAACCAGTTTATGACCAGCTAAGGACTAGCTTAAACCAGTTTATGACCAGCTAAGGATCATCTTAAACCAGCTCATGACCAGCTAATGACTAGCTTAAACCAGTTTATGACCAGCTAAGGACCAGTTTAAACCAGTTTATGACCAGCTAAAGACTAGTTTAAACTAGTTTATGACCAGCTAAGGACCAGCTTAAACCAGCTCATGACCAGCCAAGCACTAGCTTAAACCAGTTTATGACCAGCTAAGGACCAGTTTAAACCAGCTCATGAGCAGCTAAGGACTAGCTTAAACCAGTTTATGACCAGCTAAGGACTAGCTTAAACCAGTTTATGACCAGCTAAGGACTATCTTAAACCAGTTTATGACCAGCTAAGGACCAGCTAAGGACCAGCTTAAACCAGCTCATGACCAACTAAGGACCAGCTTAAACCAGCTCAAACCAGCTCAAACCAGCATCCATGCTTCAAAACCCACCTAACCACTAACCAGCATATGCTATTTTTTTCAACAGGGGTAGTCAATATGCCAAAAAAAAACATGGTTACTACAATTTTACTATAATATATGTTAATTTTCGTAATGGTCCATTGTAAATGCCTGACTGTCGCCAAATCAAAGTCCAAATCAATTTTTGTGAAAATCAGCATTATGCCACGTTGTAGATTGAGCTTGAACTTGAACTGAACCCAGAATATTCCTTTAATGTTCCATGTATTTGGCACATCTCATCTACAGCAGGTCTCAAACTATTAAAGCATTTGAATAAGCAAATAGGCACTGTGTGAATAATCCAAGACTGTAGAAACAAGGTTTTGTGTACGTATCTACATACATGTGTGTTTAACAGAAGGCCTTAAATCCCATCTGGCAGTATTAATGCCTCTTGACTGTAGCTGTTGCTGATAGTCTGGGTCATGCCAAAGCTCACAGGGCAGTAATTAAAACGAGGCAGATAATTGGAGTTTTTTTTGTTACAGATAATAACAGAACCCATCTGTTGCTGCAGAAATCCTCTGCGACTCTTTTCTCTCTTTACGCCCACACGCGTTCACTCTTGTACTGGATTGTTTTCCATAGGAAGATTCAAATCAAGAGTCTTGAGACTGGTTTGGCATTAGCTGATGAGTCTGAGGAGAAGACTACATGGATGAAATGCAGCTACATGATGAATAAACAAAACACGGCCGACGGCAACAGAGCTCTATCCGTCACACTCACACATCAGAATGTTTCTCTCTGTGCCTTGAATTATAAATGCCTCATCATTGATTGTTGGGACTTAATGTCGGTGCCACAGGAGTTGAGGATCACAATTTAATATGCAGGTCAGCTGCTACCATCGTTTTACGATTCTTGAGGATGTTTATAGCCCAAGGATTCTGGGAAACTCAGCCCAGCTCAGCCTGCAAAATTTATCACCATATAAATGTGATGCTCCTGAGCACAGTTACAAGAAAAGAGATTTACAACAGCTAATCATTTCTAATTTTAAATTCATATTATATCAAATATTAAAATACAAAATAGATTAAATAAAATAAATAGAAATGTGAATTTTAATCAATGCATTTAAATATTCTAACTGTATCACAGATTTAGCATATAAATGTGTTTCAGCATGTTACATGAAAATAGATTTACAATAATTATCAATTCATATTGTCAACTTCAAGATCAAATATAAATTAATTCTGTGAAACAAATAATTGATATAAAATAATTTATTTGTTCTATTTCCAATATTTTTGTAGCACTTTGCGTACTACAAAAATGCATAAATAAAATTTACTATTATTATTATTATTATTATTATTAAAGGGGTTGTTGGATGCAAAGTTCACTTTTACATGTTGTTTGAACATAAATGTGTGTTGGCAGTGTGTGTACACATCCTTTATATCCTATAATGATAAAAAAAAAAAAAAATCCACCCAGTGGTTTTTAATTAATCTGTAAAAAATATTTTCCCTTTTTCAAATCAAGCCATTCTCAGCATCTTGTCTGTCACACCGACAGAGGCCACGATAGATTAATTGACACAGTTGTACTTGATTGTTAAAGTTAATTTTTCATATTTGCAATTAAAAAAATAGATTGATTGACACTGGCATCTTACCTTAGACTCGACCTGATGAGCTGTAACAGTCCGATTGATTGCAATTGTTTCGATGCTGGAGCAGGGACCTAGACAAGAATGACTCCTAAGCCATTGAGGGGTTTTGTTGTTGAATGTAATAATGAACATAATGGTCGTCGTTTACTTCCGACATCTGAGACGCTGAAGATGCAGAAGATTATGTTTGTTTGTGAAGGGAATGCGCCTCCCGATCTACATACTGTAAATGCGTCTATGTTCGCGCGAATCATTCTGATCCGGCTTCACTTACAACAGAAGTGAGTATAAGGGTTTTTATGAATCTTTGCAATCGCCTTTCCTAATAACGTGCTAGTTAGCAAGTTTCGCGGCTAAAGTAAACAGTGGCTGTATCCGAAATCGCCCCCAATATCCTATTCACTACATTAGTTCACTCGTACAGTTCACACTTGAAGGAGTAAAAACGAGTGAGTGAATTCGGATTGCAAGTGCACCGGAAGGACTGCCGCTGTTATATAGTTTGCTTGCTGTTTAATAATCGTTTAAAACGAGCAGTTCCAGTAGTAAGATTAAATGATTTATCTTGAACTCAGTCACGGAAATTATGTATAAACCCTAGTTAAACAATTTAATAATCAATTTACAACGAATTTGTACTTGTGCTGTACGCTGTATTACGCCATGGACCAGCTCGTTGTAAAATTGGCAGATGGATGATTCAGCTGCGGGCGCCATCTTCTGGCGAGACGCGGGAATAGGCTATATGTCGAACGTCACCTGACCAACCCCGGAAAACAGGTCTCATTGCTTCCGCTTGTCGGAGAACGTGGCTGTATCCGAAATCACCCCCTATACCCTCATTCACTATTCCCTACATTAGTCCACTCATTCAGTCCACTTGAAGGAGTGAGTGAAAACGAGTGAGTGAATTCGGACACTGAGTGCACCGGAAGGACTGCCGCTTTTGCATAGTATTGCTTACTGTTTAACAATCATTTAAAACGGACAATTCGAGTAGTTAGATTAAAGGATTTATCTTGAACTATGTCAAGGAGTTTACATATAAACCCTGGTTAAACAATTTAATAATCAATTTACAACGAATTTGTACCCGTGTTGTATGCTGTATTATGCAGTGGACAAGCGAATGGATGGATGATTCAGCTGCGGGCGCCATCGTCTGGCGAGACGCGGGAATTCAGTCGGCGCGCGACTCTCACAGTGCATTATGGGTTATCTCTAGCTGTTGAGCGTACATCGGTTGTACACTCGTTTTTGCGGTGCATTGTGGGATTGAATGAGTGCACTCGGGAACGTTCACTATGGTTTCGAACACCACTTAAAATGGCTGTCCCCTCAAATAGTGCACTATTTGAGGGTATAGGGGGCGATTTCGGATACAGCCCGTGTTAATAGCCGTAATAGACCTTTCTCACAACTTCCGTATTTTGCGCCGGAAATACGTAATTGCTGTGTAAACATATTTCCGCCCCGGTATGCCGGTAACCAGTTAAACAACGTGAAAAACGCTTAACGTGGCTTAATGTATGTAAAAAACGACCAGGAAACCCCAAGTTTCTGTCAAACCTTACGTGGAACAAACATTAACTACTATCAAAAGAACGAGCCCTTATTCCACAGATAAAGTGAATAATATCACGTTAAGCGTTTTCTCCCCCATAGAAGCCCATTATAAGGAAACAGCGTAACGTGGTTTACGTACCTCAACAGCGACCAGGGAAAACCAAACTTATGTTAAATTTCCCTTATAATAAATACTTGCTGCTGTCAAAAGAACGAGCTCTCATTCAGCATATAAAGTGATCGCCCCCCATAGAAGTCCATTATAACAAACCATGTTAAGCTTTTTCCTTAATGGAGTTCTATAGGGAGAAAAGCGTGATATTATTCACTTTATATGCTCAATAAGAGCTCATTCTTTTGACAGCAGAAAGTGTTTATTATAAGTAAAATTTTAAGCTACGTTAAGCTTTTTTTTTTTTGTATAATGGACTTCTATGGGGGGCGATCACTTTATATGCTGAATGAGAGCTCGTTCTTTTGAGAACAGAAAGTGTTTATTATAAGTGAAATTTAACAGAAGTTTGGTCTTCCCTGGTCGCTGTTAAGGTAAGTTAAACCAAGCTGTTTCCTTATAATGGGCTTCTATGGGGGAGAAAACGCTTAACGTGATATTATGCACTTTATCTGTGGAATAAGGGCTCGTTCTTTTGATAGTAGTTAGTGTTTGTTCCAAGTAAGGTTTGACAGAAATTTGGGGTTTCCTGGTCGTTTTTTACGTACGTTAAGCCACGTTAAGCGTGTATAAACGCGGATAAACTCTTAGTGGAAAAATGTATATCCTTTATCCAATTTGTTCCTCTTTGTGACGGAGTTTTCCTACACGACTCTTATGAGGTCGGCAAAAGTTATCTTTGGCAAACCAGCGAGGGAAGTTGTGTAGACGCTCTCCATTTTAATTTTAAATTACCCGGCTTTCTGCTGTGTTGACATTACACAGGAAGTCTGCATACCCTGCGATTGCGTATTTCCGGTTTCTGTGAAAAAGGTCTATAAATAATGGCGATATCGACGGACTTTTAAGGTAATCAGTTAAACAAGCCAGCTGTTTATTGTGGACGTTTCATTCGATATTTATATATAAATGTTAGTGAAAAGAATAAAAATTTAAAACTTTTATATATCAATCCACATATGTGATGGACATTGGTTATGATCATTTTTAGTGTCTACTTTGAATGAATCTTGAGTAAATCATGTTCATATTTAAAGAGGGATATGCAAAACGCGTGAACTGGAAGCAACTAGACCTGTTTAGCAGAAAACGGAAGCCTGTTGGGCATAACCCCTATTCAATCGTCGCGCGACTCTCACAGTGCATTATGGGTTATCTCCAGCCATTGAGTGTACTTCCACTACGGTTTCGAACACCACTTAATATGGCTGTCCCATAGGGGGCGATTTCCAATACAATCATAGTCTCTCAGAGCAGTGGTTCCCAACCAGGATCCTGGAGGCCCCCAACACTGCATGTTTTTCATGTCACCTTAAAGGAACACTCCACTTTTTTTGGAAATAGGCTCATTCTCCCCCGTAATATGGACGCCTGAAATTAGTTCCCAGCTAGGTTAGCATTTCCACATGTGCTGCGTGATATTACTGCGCCTGCCATGTTACGGCAGCAAACTTCCTTGACTATGCCGGAATGGAAGTGTAGTTCCTAATCTTATCGTCCTAGAAAATCGCAGCTTTACATTTTCCGCCTGTATTAGTACATGATATTAACTACAGAAGAGTCGAGTTTTAAATAGGAAAGATATCGAAACTCGTTGGTCATTTTTGAACGCGATGCTATTGGTCTAATATAGGATTCAATGATCTATGCTAAGCTATGCTAAAAGTGATATCGCCAGAACAGGAGAATGGCTGAATGGATTTCAAAACTGTAAAAATCAACTTATTAACTCGGGGGGAGTTGGAGAATGAGCCTATTTCCAAAAAAGTGGAGTGTTCCTTTAATCAAACACACCTGATTGAGATCAGCTCATTAGTAGAGACTCCAAGACCTGAAATTAGTGTGTCAGACAAGAGAGAGATACAAAATCTGCAGTGTTGGGGGCCTCCAGGAATGTGGTTGGGAACCACTGTCTCAGAGCATGGTTCCTCACTCCACAGAGGGAAGAGAGGGGTGGGTTGAGCAGAGCTCGTTTGCATTTAAAGGAGCATCCAACAGAATAGTTTGATTTCTGCAGAGCTGATTTTGACAAGGTTAAAAGGTGTTGTTTTACACTACCATTGAGAAATTTTAACCAAAGTATGTTATAGACTTTTCATTAAGACCCTAAAGGAATCATATTAACTTGTGAAAAATGGGCATCCGATGACCCCTTTAAATGCATGAGATAAATCCTCTAAAACAAATAATTAATAAAAAATAAATATCTGTGATGTTTCCATTTAAGAAAATAGAACAAGATTTACAGTAATCAATTCAACACGCAAGTCAAGTTCAGAATTATATAGACGGTTTCAACGGCAACAACATAAACAAACGTTACTGCGCATGAGCGCTTTTGTGGCCCAAACTTAACTTCCGGTAGACATCCAAATAGAATCAATAACAACAGCTAAGTCCTTCTAGAGTAGATTTTTTTTTTTAATAACAAGCGAAATATGTTGGCTGCGTAAATTAGACTGATTTATTAAAAATGCAAACTCATCCTCTGCCAGCAGGAGGTGCTTTAAGCACGAGAAACGAGGTTTCCCCGGTAATGTATAGACAAAGCAGCTCTTAATTTAAAAACGCTGCCTTATGCAGGATGAAATGAAAATGACATTTTCTAAAGACAGTCTTTCTTCAGAAATACAGTGATATAAAAACACCCACGCCTCGGTTTGATTTTTAAACGTGCATTACGTTTATTCAACGAAGTCTATTGGAAAATCAGTCTGTTTTTATATCGTGGCAGGTCGCCACAAATAAATAAATGTTTGGGAAACACATACCACAGCACAATAACCTGAGACCAACTTCATTACTCATTATTAGCTGCGTTTGTAGCCCGCGACACGAACCAGACAGATAAACAAACACAGACCGGAAGTTAACTTAGGTCCAGGCGCGTGCGCCCGATGAAACCGTCTATACATTAAATATATTAATTTGAAAATATGAATAATTATCTAATTAAAATGTAAACATAATGTAAATATACATTAAAAAATATTATATGTAAATATATTGTGGTATAAATGTGACTTCCCAGTGTGATGTTAGGCTTACACTTAACTTAATGATAGTAATGGTAATTTAGAATTTATTATTGTTAATAATAATATATTGCAATGTAAATGTGATGTTTCTGTGTGCTGTTCCAAGAAAAGACAATTACAATAATTAACAATTCATAATTTTATTTTTCTAAGATCTCTCTCTTTTTTTATTATTAATTCTGGAAAAGGAAAAAGACATATTTAAAACAAAAAAACAAAAAAAACAACATTAGAATAATGCATAAAAGGATAGAACAGTAACACCCCAATGACTCTTGCTCCCGATCCATTAAGATAAAAAAACAGATTCTCAAACCTCAAGATTAAGCTTCTCAAACAATGTTATACAGTACATACATCTGATAGTTTTAAAAAGACATTTCTATAACTTACTTTCTTTAAACAAGAAAAAAAAATCTTAATAAAAAGAGTTGAATCTGAATGCGTGTCCGCCCCTCTTGTATGCACACAAAGCATCCTCACATCCAATCTGCTGGCTCCAAGTCAGTATTGCTTCGGCCCTCCAAACACTTGTCTTACAGGAGGTAAACACGCACCAACAGTCCACACACAAAAAAACTAGATCAACAGCAGCCTGCATTGTGTGAGACCTGGCTCTGTCTGAACAGCCAAAGTCCGCCGCTGCCGCCTCCTCCTCCTCCTTCAATCAACATCTGAGCGCTGACAAATGGCAGTGGGCGGCCATTGCAACTCCAACACCTGTCATCTTTGGTTAGAATGGAGAACGAACAAGCCCCTTTGTGTCCAAGCACAAATTAAACACATGATGAAACATGGAATCAGATTTGCTGGAATTAGGTTTCAGATATTATGTACAAACCAGTGTTTTCAAAATGCAGAATCACTGTGCTTTGTGCATTAACGGGAGTTGGTTTAACCAGAGCACATACTAACAGACCAAGTGGAGTGGATAAAGGTAACCAGATGAAAAAAAATCTAAATAAAAAAAGAGATGAAATTTTGTCTAATTATGTCTCAGGTGCATAATTAGACACAGTTAATTAATCTAATTAAACAAATTGTTGTGTGGAATCCAGAATGACTATGCAGCCTACGGTGTTAAAATGGTAAGAATGAATCACGGCAGAAAGAGGAAGCCATGTCTTATCTCACTGAAAAGGCTTGGTAGGCTTTGATGCGTCGGAAAATAACAAAAGGTTGCGAGGGTTCGGCCCTTTTAATTTCTTTGAGACCATTCAATCGAGATCTATAGCAGCAAGTTCCCTTGATAATTCACAGTTGAAAAGCTTACTTTGAAAGAAAGACACCTTTGAATAATTCGGAATCCACAGCTAGTGTTTTTCAAAGCTTTTACAATTGTCCTAAACAACTTGAAAACTTCAAGAGTCATAGTTGCGTCCAGACAAACTCCCTTTGAAGATGAGCAGCTTGACTAGAGAGGACAAAAATAGATTTCAGATGACTTCACTGTTGTGCCTGTATTGCTAGTTATAATCCTGTAAACCTACCCGCAGCTCAAAACATCACTTAGTGGATTAAACCACGTGTCATTAACTAGCAATCCGACGTTGAAAGAACAAGGGAAATCCTTTATTATCATTAAGGAGTCGTTGAATGATGTGCTCTGCTTTGAAATGATTTTAAACATAATCAACAAAAAGACAGAGTAAATACGCACGATTATAGCTTTGAATGCCAACAAGAGAGGAGTAACATTTCCATGATAGAAACACACTTGACGTCAGGCTGAAAACCAGAAAAACTGGTTGCGAGTTGTGCGTCATCGCCACAGGGTTCAGACATGATTTCTGTTTTTAACTCTCTGACTACTACCCGTGTTGTGTATGGAAGCCCGTTTCCGCCACTAAATAAATAAAAAACAAAAAACAGGTTATTGCGACTTATCTCACAATTCTTTTTTTGATACAGACTAGCAATTCTGACATTTTTTCTCGCAATTGTGAGTTTATATCTCACAATTGGGAAAAACAAAGTCAGAATTGCAAGATATAAACTCGCAATTCTGAGAAATAAACCCGCAATTGTGTGATGTAAACTCACAATTGCAAGTTATAAAGTCAGAATTGTGGAATATAAACTCACAATTGCGAGAAACAAACTCAGAATTGCAAGTTTATTGCACTTTATTTCTCGCAAATGTGAGTTTATATCCTGCAATTCTGACATATATCTAGTAATTCTGACTTTATAACACCCATTTGTGCGTTTATATCTCACAGTTCTGAGATAAAAAGTCAGAATTGCAAGTTTATATCTTGCAATTCTCGCAAATGTGAGTTTATATCCCATAATTCTGATTTTATAACTTGCAATTATGTGTATATCTCACAGTTCTGAGAAAAAAAGTCACAATTTATACCTCACAATTGTGAGATATAAAAAGTCAGAACAGATATAAACTCGCAATTCTGAGAAATAAAGTCACAACAGCATGATATAAACTCACAATTGTGAGTTACAAAGTAAGAATTCCGAGATATAAACTCACAATTCTGTGAGCATAGTCTTTTTTCTCCTCAGAACTGGACTTTATAACTTGCAATTACGAGTTTATATCTAACAATTCTGAGAAAAAAAAAAAAAAAAAGAATTGAGAGATACAAACTCGCAATTGCGTAGAAAAGCCTCTTGCAATTCTGACTTTATTTCTCGCAAATGTGTTTAAATCCCACAATTCTGACTTATAAACGCACAATTGCATGTTATGACATCAGAATTGCTAAATATATATCAGTTTTGAGAAAAAGATATACAAACAAACTCACAATTCTGAGAAAGTCACAATTGTGTGATATAAACTCACAATTGTGAGTTATAAAGTCAGAATTCCGAGATATAAACTAGCAATTTTGAGAAATAAAGTCACAATTGCATGATATAAACTCGCAATTCTGAGAAAAAGTCACGATTGTGTGATATAATCTCACAATTGTGAGTTATAAAGTCAGAATTCCAAGAATTAAACTCGCAATTGCGTGTTAAGTCAGAATTGTTAGATATAAACTCATAATTCTGTGAACATATCAGTCTTTTTTTCTCCTCAAAACTGGACTTTATAACTCGCAATTGCCAGTTTATATCTCACAATTCTGAGAAAATAATTTATATCCCACAGTTCTGACTTTATAAATCGCAATTGTGCGCTTATATCTCACAGTTCTGAGAAAAAAAGACAGAATTGCGAGTTTATATGACACAATTCTGAGAAAAAAAGTCAGAATTGTGAGATACAAACTGAAATTGCGAGAAAAAAGTCTGAATTGTCTGAAAAGATAAAAATCACAATTACCTTTTTTTATTTATTTTTTTTCAGTGGCAGAAACTGGCTTCCATAATTGTGTGCATGGTTTGTTCTTACACAATCAAAACCATTTATTAACCCAAAACCCGTTAAAAAGGTTAAACTACTTGAGAATGAATGTGGAAAGGCTATGCTGAAAATCTGGCATTAGGAAAGTCCCGACAAAATAATGAAACCTTGATCTTACTACTGGCCCAACAGTTCAGAAACATGATGTATCAATCTGGACGTGAATGTACTCCGTATCGTGTCATCCCAAGTGTGGTGGTTTCATTGAAATATGATGATGAGCGAGCAGCCCTCCCAGTTTCTTTCACCTCAGGGTGCTATGGACACCCTCACATGCTGAGAAGAAAAGAAAGAGATAGCACAATAGACTGGGAACTACACCGCTGCCTGATGATCTGCCTGGAGCGGTGTAGATCATCAGATGTCATCTCATTCCAAGCTCAGCTTTTACATAAAGGCAAAAACTCATTGGAAGGGAACGTCGGTGCATAGAGGTCAGCATCCCGCAGTGCGTATGAGAAAACAGACCCACACACCTGGGCACAAGAGCCATCCAGAAGAAGCCAAATGGTTAGACGAAAGTGTAGGATGCTTCAAAACTCAATCCTGAATCCTTATTCCATCTTGTAGGGTCACAGCAAGGCTAGGAAATTTGCCAGGATCTGAGATTGAGCTATTTTAGGTTGCCTGATGAGAAGTGGGAAGTGAAGATCTCTCAGGCTGAGGCATCATGGGAGCAAGTCAAAGAAGCGAACCACTCAACTGACAAATGAATGCTCAGATATGGAGAAACACCATCAGGTTGTGGAGGTACAGGACAGCAGGCTTATTTCCTTTCCTTTCGTCCATCCAGTCTTGCCCTAGAGAAATTCCACTTCCATCCCCCAGAGTTCCCATGCGCACACACATGCACGCTCACATGTACAAGTAGATGACAAACGGAAGGAGGGGGGGAAAAAGAAAACAAATCTGAGCAGCCGCATATCCATCAAGCTGCTTTGATAGTAACGTTGTCCATACAAAATGGCAGCCTTCAATAAGTTACTGACGCATCCATCTCTCTCTCGCTTGGACTGGGAGATGGTGGGATGACAAGAGGAGGAGGAAACGGAGGAGAGATTAGGCGTGTTGTGCGGCCAATTCCTGCCCGATGAAACGACGCAGGCGTTCCAGGTATTGGCTGTACAGTTCGATGTCGTTGTGTCCGGCTCCCTCCACCCACAGCGGCTCCACGGCTTTGGGGCAGCGCTCGTACAGGGCCAGCCCGTGGGAAAAATCTATCACCTCGTCCTCTGTCCCATGGATGATCAACACTGGAGATGTGATTTTAGACACCTTCTCAATGCTGAAACACACAAATGCAACTTTAATATACAGTAACTTTTTAAAAAAATAAAAAAAGCTAATTTCACACTTGACACATATGATCAATGAAACACCGTAAATTAATTTCAGCTCCAACCAATATTTTTTGTAGCGTGATAACAGCTCAGACCGTAGCTTTTCTAATGTATTACTTATTTTATGTTTCAGTTTTGAAGATAGATTGTGATGTTCACTTTTTGTGCCAGATATTTTACATTTTCTGTACAATTTAACACAGCTGAATACATAATGTGTAATAATAGTTTATGTGACCCAGGACCATAAAACAAGTTGTAAGTAGCATGGGTTTATTTGTAGCAATAGCCAACAATAGTGTATGGGTCAAAATTATAGATTTTATTTTATGCCAAAGATCATTAGGGTATTAATTAAAGATCATGTACCATAAAGATATTTTGGACATCTTCTAAAGTAAATATACCAAAATGTAATTTTTGAATAGTAATATGCATTGCTAAAAACTTCATTTGGACAACTTTAAAGGCGATTTTCTCAATATTTTGATATTTTTTGAAAGCATTAATCGAAATCATGACACTTACACAATTTAACAGCAATTAAAAGTTTAACAAAATTGACATTAAGGCCATTGGTTTCCACAAAAACAAGCAGCACAGCTGTTTTCAAAACTGACAATTAAAATAAATGTTTCCTGAGCAGCAAATAAGCATGTAAAAATGATTTCTGAAGGATCATGTGAGACTAAATAAATACATTTTAAAATACAAAATAGAAATATTTATTATTCTAAATTGTAATAATATTCCACAATATTACTGTTTTTACTTTACTTTTGGTCAGCATTAAAAAAAAATGTACACACTGACTCAAAGTTTGAACAGTTCATACAAATATTTATAAATAATAATAATAATAATAACAACAATTACAAATTGTTATGAAGCCAACTAAATTCAAGTGAGGTGCATGTGTTGTATACATGTGTGTACGTGTCAGTGCCAGCAAACTAAACAGCTGCCTGCCAACTACACAGCACTTGTGCGAGAACAGTGGTGGTTTTGACTAAATCTGTATGGCAACCATGTGTTCTGCTACACTGGCACTGAGTGACACCGCCCACGAGTGTAGCCAACCTCCCTCTGAGCTCCACAACACTGCTGTCACAGCCAACATGCAACAATGAAAATTATTGTAATAAAACTTGAATAAAAAACACTTACTCCCTTTAATCAAGAACTGAAGGTCTAATTCTAAGACTGAAAATTGTTTTGCATCTATATATTTCAATGTGTGATAGTCAGACGCAGTTTGTGTCAAAACAACCAGCTCAGTATAATCTTCGGCAGCAATCCACATCACAGCACACTCGGATTGCTCTCGCCAAAACCAAAACCCAGTGAATCGTAAATAGCAGCAATCTGTGCTGGCCATGACAAGGCAAATCATCAGCTCATAAACAAACTGCACTGATGATGCCCTGTCAAACCTCCAGCATAATGGTAACGACAGACAAATAATTGAGGACAAAGAGGAACCCAATGTTTTTTTGGTACTCACTTGGGAAATGCATCAAAGCAGTAAGTCTTCTTAGTGTCGGGGAAGGCCACCCTCATGCCGGAGGTGAGAGGGGAGTGCAGAATCACAGCTGCACACTCGTATCGTGATGCCAGGTCAACTGTGGGCACCGTGCCAATGCTCTGTCCATACAGAATAATATTCTCTGGGCTGATGCCATATCTGTTTGAAAGAGAGAAATCAAAAGCCAATTAAATGTCATATACTGAACAAATAACTCTCTCATGTCAATGTGATTTACGGCCTATTCACACCAAGACCAGTTTGAATTGCAGATTGCTGGCTGCAGTGTGAATTTTCATCAGCCTTTGAGAAAATTCACATTCCTGAATTAAAGAAAATTGTGCTTTGTTCATTTAGTTCTGGTTTGTATTTCACTTAATGGTTTCTCACTGATCTCATTAAAGGGAAAAATTACCTCATGATTTATTCACCCTCAAACCATCCTAGGTGTATATAACCTTCTTCTTTCAGACAAATATAATCAGTTATATAAAAAAAAATGTCCTGGCTCTTCTAAGTTTTATAATGGCACTGAATGGGTGTTGTTTTTTATGCATTTTAGTGCATTCATTCATCATAAAAAGTGCTCCATGTGGCTCTAGGGGTTAATAAAGGCCTTCTAAATTGATTTGATGCATTTGTGTAAGAAAAAAATAATATTTAAAACTTTATAAACCATAATCTTTAGCTTCCACTAACTGTCATACGTGCATTCACGAGAGAGTGGTGTTTCAGCAAAAAGACTATTGCCTTGACTTGTAGAACAACTATGAATCACTTCATGAGCATTTTACCATTTCTTTCGAGAAAAAAACTATCATATACAAACAGAAACTTAGAGGTCTTCACAGCAACCTGTCAAAATAAAAGTTTGGTTTAACTGGATGACGTAGGCAAACATGGTGATGAACGCAGAAGTGCAGTGGAGAGAGCGGAACAAAACACTGGTCATGAATTAGAAGTACAAAACAAGGATTTGTAAAGAAAAATGTCAGAGGGTTTCGATATAAGCCAAGAGGAGACTGGTTTTCCTTTGCTGTAAACAAAACTTCTCACAAGAGTAGCATATTCGCACCGGAGCTTATGTTATGCCCACGTCATCCGCTGAAACACCACTCATGCATACGATAGTTAACGAAAGATAAAGATTACAGTTCATAAAGTTTTAGATATGGATATTTTTCTCACAGAAACACATTAATTCGCTTCAGGAGAGCTTTATTAACCACCCTGAGCTGTGTGGAGCACTTTTTATAAAAGATGGATACACTTTATTGGGTATTTAAAATCTCAACAGCCATTCACTGTGTACATAATATACAGATAATTCACTCACCTCTTTGTCATACAAGATGTTCATGTCTTATGACCTACCCTAACTGCCTTAAATTGGACACATACACGTCACAGAGCTAGACAAGATGAGAATTTGTGGATAAAAAGTGTATAATATTAATTTATTAAAGAAAATGACCAATCGTTTCGCTAGATAAGACCCTTCTTCCTCGGCGGGGATCGTTTAGAGGTGTTTGAAGCTGCATTTAAACTGCATTCTGGAAGCTCAAACTTGGGGGCACCATATAAGTCGAATATATGGAGAAAATTCATCAAAAAACAATTTCTTTACAACTGAAGAAAGAGATGAACATCTTGGATGACAAAGTGGCGAGTAAATTATCTGTAAATTTTTGTTCTGAAAGTGAACTAATACTTTAAGAAAGGCTAATATAAACTAACAGCCGAAAATGTTCAACCAAAGTTATCTAGACCAGTGGTTCCCAACCACGTTCCTGGAGGCCCCCCAGCACTGCATGTTTTCCATGTCTCCTTAATCAAACACACCTCATTCAGATCATCAGCTCATTAGTAGAGATTCCAAGACCTGAAATTGGTGTGTCAGACAAAGGAGAGATGCAAAATGTAGAGTGTTGGGTGGCCTCCAGGAATGTGGTTGGGAACCACTGGTCTAGACCAGCGGTTCCCAATTCCAGTCCTCGCGACCCACCGCTCTGCACATTTTGTGTGTTTCACGCATCGCTTCCGACGTTTGTTCTATTCCAACGTTACTGCCCTTGCTTCGAAGTGGACATCACAGGATATTCCGCCATTATTCATTAGTTCGAAGCGAGCGTATGTGTTCCATTTAAAGGTCATTAAAGCGTGCGAGACGTAAATTTAAAATGCATTTATTTCAGATGCACTTGTGTCACACTTCTCTAGTAAGTTTCATCTGTGTGTGAAGACGCTACATGCGGTGACGTAGCGCAAATATGTGAATGAATGTTCCGAAGTATAGTAAACAGATTTCCCCCGCTTAGGGAGCAGGGAGCAATGAACACTTTGCAGGGACCATGTCAATCGAATCGCAGTTCCTGCACGGACCTCACTTCTAATGAGCTGGTTATCTGAATCAGGTGTGTTAACTAGGAGAGACATGCAAAATGTGCAGAGCGGTGGGGCGCGAGGACTGGAATTGGGAACCGCTGGTCTAGACTATACAGGTATGTGCCAAAAAATCTGAATATCGAGGGAAAGTCCATTTATTTCAATAATTTGTTTCAAAAAGTAAAACTTGTATGTTATATTAGTTCACTACACAAAGTGAAATATTTCAAGCCTTTATTTGTTTCAATTTTAATGATTATGGATTAAAGACAAAAAAAAAAAAAAAATAAATACAGATTGACACCCTCCTTAAGGAGGAAAAGTCTCAAAAGGCAATTGCAAAAGAAGCTAGTGTTGGGCGATATGCTCAATTTTCATATCGTCCTATCGTCACCCTGTGAGATCGCCGATACACGATACTATCGTGCTAATTTATTTAATAATATGTCAATATGTAATAAATTCCTTATTCGTTTTGTAAGGGTAGTGCATGTGACTTGTGACACAGTTGTGCTGGTACAGTCCAGAGTGCTGACGGTAGTTTACTTACTATCTTCACGGAGCGGTAAATGTGCGTGCGTGAATGTAAATGAATGTATCTTTCTATACCCATCATATTGCGATAATGTTACCACTGTATGTCTGATCTTTGTCATCAGTTCATGTTGTATTTCAGTTCATATAGAATGAGGAGAAGCAATGTGCGTGTAATTCACGTGCGTATGTTTAGCACCATTTTATCGCATCGTAATTCTAGTTAACGCATACAGATGTTACTGAGGTGAATGTTTATGTTTCCTATATACAGACGGATTCTCATATATCGCATTTAATTCAGCCTAAACCACATTTTACTACTTCTTTTATCCTAATGACTGTCTACACTTAAGTCTACACTTAATCTATGTACACTGTATGATGAATAAATCCATTTTCACTGCACACATCTGCGGCTGAAGCATCCTAGAACCGACTCTCCGCTCTGCATTGCTAAAGAAAGGTGCCTTTTTGACGCATAATAATAATAATCGTCTTACTATCGTCAAAGGCATCAGCAACAGGCGATATCTCTGACTATCGTCGATACACGATACTATTGTCTATCGGCACAACCCTAAAAGAAGCTGGATGTTCACAGAGTGCAGTATCGAAGTATATTAACAGAGTGTTAAGAGGAAGGGAAAAATGTGGCCGGAAAAGGTTCACAAGTGACAGGGATGACCGTAGCCTTGAAAGGATTGTCAAGCAAGGGCGGTTCAGAAATCTGGTGGAGCTTCATAAGAAGTGGACTGAGGCTGGTGTCAGCGCATCAAGAACCACCACATACAGAAGTCTGCATGACATGGGCTACAGCTGGAGAATTCCATGCGTCAAGCCACTCCTGAACCAAAAACAATGTAAGAAGCGTATGTGCTGGGCTAAGGAGAAAAAGTACTGGTCTGTTGCCCAGTGGTCCCAAGTCCTGTTTTCAGATGAAAGCAAATTTAGCATTTCATTTGGAAATCAAGGTCCCAGAGTCTGGAGGAAGACCGGAGAGGCACAAAAGTCAAGCTGCAGTCAGTAATGGTTTGGGGAACCATTGTCATCTACTGGTGAGGGTCCATTGTCTTTTATCAAGTCCACAGTCAACGCAGCTGTCTACCAGGAAATTTTAGAGCACTTCATGCTTTCTGCTGCCGACAAGCCTTTTGGAGATGATGATTTTATTTTCCAGCAGGAAAATTTGGCACCTGCCCACAAAGCCAAAACTACCAGTACCCGGTTTAATAGCCATGGAATAACTGTACTTGATTGGTCGGCAAACTCGCCTGACTTAAACCCCATTGAAAATCTATGGGGTATTGTCATAAGGAAGATGAGGGAACAGAGACCCCGAAATGCAGATGAGCTGAAGGCCAATATCAAAGCAACTTGGGCTACCATAACACCTCAACTGTGTCAAAGGCTGATCGCCTCCATGCCATGCTGCCTTGATGCTGTAATTAGTGCAAAAGAGGCCCAACAAAGTACTGAGGACATAATACAGTACATTAACACACTTTTCAGAAGGCCAACATGTGTTTAAGATCCTTTTTTTTATTGGCCACATGAAATATTCTAATTGTGTGAAATACTGGATTTGGGTTCTTTTGTCTTTAATCGATAATCATCAAAATTGAAACAAATAAAAGCTTGAAATATTTCACTTTGTGTGTAGTAAACTAATATAACATACAAGTTTCACTATTTGAAACAAATTATTGAAATAAATGGACTTTCCCTCGATATTCTAATTTTTTCGGCACACACCTGTACATTAATATGTAGCACTCTAAAACCTGGACTCTACTACAGTCATGCAGATGTTTTGGTTGTGCCCTGGTATTGATTTCATGTCTCACCGTGAGCGTAGAGCCTGCCACGCTGCGTCAATGTCTGCATATAAATTCTTTTCCGAGGGTTTCCCTGTGCTGACCCCATAGCCAGAGTAATCATAGGAGAATATGTTACAGTTGATGCGAGTGCCCAGGCCAATATAGAAGCTGCTCATCTGGCCTAGATCCACTGCGTTACCATGGGAGAACAGGACAGTGAACCTGAGGAGAAAGACAGACAAAAGGGATGATGGGATTTGCAGTACAGATTCACTCTCTAGTATGCTCATTACACCATTTCAAGGTCTTACTCAACATCTATGTCAAGATGGATCCACATAGTGACTTAATAACCTGTAATTTCTCTCGATGAATCACTGGGCATGTAGGCGCATTTGCAGTGAGCCTGAGCTCTATATGCCACAGGGAATGGTTTCACAACTGTGTGTGTTTATGTAAACAATTGTGTAATACCAGAGTATTTAAATACTCAGGCGGCAAAAAAATGGCTATTAATTTATTGCTTTTTTTTTTTTTTTTTTCAAAATTGTATTTATTATTGTAATACTTCCATATTTTTAGTTTAATTTAAATGGTAGTTTTGGTAATTTAAGTGCTTTTTTTGTATTTTTTAATATTTTATTTAGCTGTAATTTTATTTTAGTTTTAGTAATTTTAGTACTTCAACACTACCAGTCAAAAGTTTTTGAACAGTAAGATTTGTAATGTTTTTTTAAAGAATTCTCTTCTGCTTACCAAGCCTGCATTCATTTGATCTTAAATACAGCAAAAATATTTTTACTATTTAAAATAACTGCTTTCTATTTGAATATATTTTAAAATATAATTTATTCCTGTGATCAAAGCTAAATTTTCTGCATCATTTCACCAGTCTTCAGGGTCACAAGATCCTTCAGAAATCATTCTAATATGCTGATTTGCTGTTTAAGAAACATTTTTTTATTATCATCATCATCAATATTCAAAACAGTTGAGTGCATTTTTTTCAGGATTCTTTGATGTATAAAAGAGATCCAAATATCAGCATTTATCTGAAATAAAAAGCTTTTATAACATTATACACGATACCATTCAAAAGCTTGGAGTTGGTATCATTTTGAGGGGGTTAATACTTTTCTTTAGCAGGGATGCGTTAAATTGATCAAAAGTGAAGATAAAGACATTTATAATGTTACAAAAGATTTCTATTTCTGATAAATGCTGTTCTTCTGAACTTTCTATTCTAAAAAAATTCTACATAATAATAATAATAACAAATGTTTTTTGACCAGCAAATCAGAATATTAGAATGATTTCTGAATGATCATGTGACTGGAGTAATTATGCTAAAAAAATTATTTAAAAATCACAGGAATAAATTACATTTTAAAATATTCAAACAGAAAACAGTTATTTAAAATAGTAAAAATATTTTAAAATGTTACTGTTTTGTTTTTTTATCAAATAAATGCAGGCTTAGTGAGCAGAAGAGACTTCTGTTCAAAAACTTCTGACTGATAGTTTATTTTTTTTATTTTTTTGTTTTTCCTTGACATATTTATATTTTATTTCAGCTTTAGCTAATTTAAAGAAAACAATTTTTAATAGTTCTAAAAATATAATAAAAAAACAAACCTCCAAAAACAAATTAACAGGTACTTTGTGCAGTGAAGACATCTACAATATTGTCCACAACAAAAAACAACTGTACTCATCCTATAAAAAACCACTCTTAAAGAGGAAATAAAGCAACAATGGAGCAAGCGAGGATAACAGTCAGAATAAAGTGGCGCGAGATAAAGAAAGAATGTGTCCAGGAAGGAGTGGCTTCTAAGTAAAGATAGCAGACATACTCAGAGAGGGAAGCAGGAAATGGGACAAAGGAAAATGGAAAAAAAAAAATGAAGGAACGTAAATGACCCATGGGAGGAAAAAGGGGGTCCCATCAGAGGAAACAGGACATTTTAAGTTCAACATATATTATTGTTAAACACAAAAAATAAAAAATAAAATCATAAGTCATTCACAAATGCATCCATCCTACCTGGCAGAGGGGGCACAGCGGATATACATGCAGCCCACTCTGTTCCCCCTACTAGATCGGGTCAGGAACACTTCCGTGGCATCCAGTTCCCGTTGGGAATACTGGAATTCTGCCCGCTCTGTGAGGTGAAGCTTCCAGCGCCCCTCCCCTGTGACGTTCCCTCCCCCTACCGAACTCCCGCCACCACTACCTCCTCCTCGGGACCGGAGGCCTGACGTCCCCGTGGGTCCGGCAGGTACCTGCCCGGCCTCCAGATCGGGCAGGAGGGCATAGGTAGGTTCAGGGGGCAGGAAGGCAAGCTTGGCAGCGATACGGCTGGGGCAGGGGGGGCAACAGAACAGGCAGCACAGCTCACTCACAGAAAGGCCATTCATTGTCAGCTGCAAAAGAGATAAGAAGAGATTGTGATCAATACATATTCAACACAAACATTTCACTCAGTTTTCCACTCATGCTCTGTAGTATGTATTTTATACCGGGAGTAATTGTATTTTTATATTATTATTAATTTTATTATATTGTATTATTATTGTTAAATGACACCGCTGTCATGTGATCTCAACAAGGCGGCACCCATAAGAGAGCGACCCTCAAATTTACTTAGTAATTATTTAAAAAGACAAGAATACACACAAATAAAACAGAGCTTTCTTTCTTTCTCATTTCTTTCTCTCTTTTTTTTTTTTTTTTTTTTAGATATTCCACATGCAAAGTTCTCTACGAATGCTTAAACAAGTAAAAAGCTCCAACAGTAAACAAATGGTTAATAAGTAATACCCAGGTAGAATTAACTCAGGCGTCCAGTAAACCTATCTCCCAGCTATACTGTCCTCCCAGTTTAAAACTGATAGTCTATCTGCTATCTGATACTGTATAGACTACAAATGTAAATAATATATATTGTATGATTTTGCCGGTTTAAACGGCTCCAATAAAATATCCACTAGTGGTCACATCAGTCCAAACAGAGCCGCTCATCGCCAACTCAACATT
Source organism: Garra rufa (assembly GCF_049309525.1). Lineage (NCBI taxonomy): Eukaryota > Metazoa > Chordata > Actinopteri > Cypriniformes > Cyprinidae > Garra > Garra rufa. The sequence continues at coordinate 28,876,332 of NC_133375.1, read as the reverse complement.
TACACCTCACTTAAACCTCCAGACGAACAATATAAAGCTAACAAACACATTAATGTATATATTTGTCCACATACGTGTCGTTCTCTTGACTAGAGCCTGCCAAAGCCGGATTTCTTTATATTTTCACACCTCTGTCGCTAAGTAGCTAGCTCGTAGTGAAGGGGTAGGGGGGAGTTAGCCAGCCAGCTAGCCAGTCAGCTACGACTCCTCTCAGATAACAAATAAAGGCCTGGACGCCGCTGAAGACATGTCTCATCCGTAGATAAAAAGCTGAGCCCTCCAGGAATAAAACCCGATTTCTGATTTGTCGTTCTGAGGTGATTCCCGGCAACCGTCCTGGCATGTAATAATCTGCTGGTATAGGCTAATAGAGCTGTGTGTTTTTTTCCACTCCAGTCAAAGATGTTTGTTAGCCTTCCCACTCTTCATTACGTCGCACTATTACGGCTCCAAGTAGGAGGCGCTATAGAGGCAGAGAATAGAAAGTAAACAACGATTAAAAACCTGTTGGATTAAAGGCTTAAATGACTAATATATGGTATTTTCAAACATGATTTTGTATAATAACGCAGAATGCTTAAATTACAATTAAAGTATTACTTGTTTAAAAGCATATAATAACCTTCATAACAGACTAAATAAAACCATTTTGAAATATATGTATATATTTTAAATAGAGGATTTATGCACTTATGTCACGGGTTGGTTAGTTACCCGGATGTACAGCATGGATTGCACGGTTAATGTACTACTGAATACGTTGTTTTGCTAATTTATGTTGTCTAAACCATGGGAAAAAATATGGGGAAGCTGCTAAATCATATAGAGAAGGACTTAGTAAGCAGAAAAGGGAGCAATATATTTTGACAAACTGAAGTTAATACGTGGTAAAGATATGTACGAGCAGTATTAGTTAAAATATTAGCCTAATATTTCCCCTACCTGAACGGAAATGATAAGAACAAACACAAATGTTGTCGAGATTCTTGTCTTTTGTTCCTTTTGGCTGTCTATAGACGTTTTTCCTGACACAGTTAAGTCCAACTCTTAACTGAAAGAATGCTTTGCGTTTCCGGTCTGCATTGTTTCTAGTCAAATTAGGGTATATTCCGAGCTAATAAACTAATTTCAAACCTATTAAAATGTTTTTAAAAAGTACATGGCTCCATAGCGCCATCACTTGGCAATGTCGCAATGACCGTCATTTGTCAGTGCCTCACTTTAATGAGTGTGTAGATGACACGAAGCAGCGGACGTTAGCTACATTAAAAACAGATGGACGCTATTTGAATGGGTTCCTATGGAAACCGGAACAGAAAAGCATTCGATCTGACGTTAGAATTCGTAATGGCGGCGCTCATCGTTTACTCAGTTAAAAGGTCTATAGTACTCCAAATGTCTTTGTTGGTATGGCACATTACTATAGCCCAAAACATGACAACAATTGACTATTTCAAGCAGCAATAATGTGTGATTTTCATTCGGTTTAGTGGCATTGTTTATGTTCAGTGCCGCTGATATGGCCGAATAATGATGAGTCATGAAAACACCCTAACAATATAAAAAAATAATAATAAAGCAATTTTCGCGTTCTTGGTTATTTTGAAAGATAATGAGAAAATAAGATTAAATGTGTTTTTTCAAATATTCTATTTTGTGAATATTAAAATAATTAAATTGTTGATATTTAACATGCTGTCAGACTATTTCTGTACACGTTTACAATCATAAAGAACATTTTTGTCAAATATCTACAAGTATTACACTGTGGAGAGCCATGTAACCAATCAGAGGGTCCCACGTGACTCGACGAGTCCTCAGTGCGGAAAAATGCAGAGTGGATAACAGTCATCCAGTTAAAACGTCTTTGCTCTTTACTGTAGCCCGCATCCGGAAATTGCGCTGACGGGACATCGAGGGAGGAGCGTCCCAGGAACTTCTGTCACATCTGCTGGCGTAGCGATGTAAAATCTGCCAGACAGCTGATGACTACACTCATGCAAGAGACATCTACCAAATACTTCTATTTAATTCCAAAAGTAATTCCGTTTAATTCCAAACCATACAATGCTCTGTTTCTTGAGAAATGGGCCACAGTAGCCTATAAAAAAACTAAAATATTAAAAGTCACATTACTACCATGTACTACTGTTAAAAGTACGGACAGCTTTATAAGGTTCCATGGCTTTGTCCATACGTTTATGAAAACATTTAATCGTTAAATTTATTAAAAGTTTGCTACAAGCCATAAATAAACCCTTTAACTTGTTGAATTAAGAAAAAAGAATTTCTAAAAATGTTAATATTTAAAATGAGTGTGTGGTTCGTGTAGCCTGTTTTCATTTTTCTCTCAATGAAAGGGAAAGACAATCAAGTCTCTGTACATGTAAGACTTCTAAATACCAAGGAAAATTGAGATCACTAGTGAGAAAGGGTGGAGGAGATGCTTTGTTTTTGCGGAGAAGAGATTATCTTTCAGGTGTTATGCCAAATTCTGACCCCCGCCAGATTACTACCCCCCTAGTTTTGGTAGGTTTAGGGTTAGGTGTGGGGGAGGGGTTAGGATTAGGGGTGGGGTTAGGATTAGGCAATCAGGTAGCGATTTCAACGAGAGGGGGTAATAATTTGGCAGGGGTCGAAAATGGGCACAACACTGGCACTTCCAGACAGAAAAAAACATGAACTGTTTTATATGAAACTGAATTTGAAAAAAAAATAAATAAAACGCCTTCCTTCTTCCTTTCACTCATTTAACAAGCAGTGTAAATGCATACAATGGAACCATGTGGTAACATTAAATCTCACAGATAAATGTCAAGCCATTTAAACCCAACGACTAAAAACCACGTAAGTGCCCACAGACAGTAGCCAGCTGTGATGGAAGACAAACTGTCTGTGGTTAAACAGGATGAGGTGGGCAGCTGCCGATGTGGCAGTAATGCAGGGTGATTCACATACAGACTCAGCTTGCAGGTCTTTTCATTACATTTTCAGCAAAGGAAGATGCACTGCACTCTTAAAAAATAAAGGTTACTTATTGTGATCTATGCATTGTTATGGACGCCATAACGATATTATTAAATACTATAAAACATAATATACAGTGGTGGCCAAAAGTATTAGAACACTTGTATTTTTAAAAGCTCAAATGGTTTTAAGTCAGTTATTTCTTTCTTTAGCTGTAGTGTGTCGTTAAGAAATAATAGTTTACATTTCCAAAAACTCTATGCCATTAATTGTAATGATCCAGTCAGATTTATGTTTGCACAAGGAGTCTGACATCAGCCAGTGCTCCAAACAGAGATTTGATCTCATCATCATCATTTGTCTGGAATGACATGAAGAAACAGAACAAACCGAGACAGACTAAATCCAGAAGAACTGTGGCAACTTCTCCAAGATGTTTCAAGGAACCTACCTGCAAAGCTACATGAAAAACTATGCGCAAGTGCACCTGTAGGGAAAAAGCTGCTTTAAACGCAAAGGATGGTCACACCAAATGTTATTTTAATTTAGTTAATAGAAATAGTTGAAGAAAATCTATTTATGACATTGTTTTTGACAGCATTTTACAGCATTTATACCCAAGTGCCTAAAACTTTTAACAGAACTGTAGCTTTGCAGGTAGGTTTCTTGAAGCATCTTAGACGTTGCCACAGTTCTTCTGTATTTAGTCTGTCTCAGTTTGTTCTGCTTCATGTCATTCCAGACAGACTGGATGATGAAGATGAGATCAGATCTCTGTGTGGAGCACTGGCTGTTGTCAAACAAAAAAATATTACAATTAATGGCAAAATGAATGTTTAGAAATGTAAACTGATGTTTATATTTCAGTTAGAATGTTGATTTCTCACAAATAAACAGCTTTTTCCTTTACAAGACGTTAATTGGTGGACTGAAGTTGTGTGGATTACTTGTGGATTATTTTGATGTTTTTTCAGATGTTTGGACAGCAAACAGCATCCTGGCAGCACCCGTTCAGTGCCAAAAATAAATTAAGTATATCAACAAAATGTTTTTGAGGAAAACATTCCAGGATTTTTCTCCATGTAGTGGATTTCAATGCAGCTTCAAAGGGCTCTATACGATCCCAGCCAAGGAATAAGGGTCTTATCTAGCAAATCAATCGGTAATTTTCTAAAAAAGAATAAAAATGTATATACTTTTTTTTTTTTACCACAAATGCTCATCTTGCACAAGCTCAGCTTCACACATTAGACATTGGAAAGGTCACACATGATTTAGGGGAAGTACCAACAGTGTTTACAAACCAAACGTACAAAAAGTCAAAAGCTCTTGACAAAAAAACGATGTTGGACAATTTTTGTACCGAAGTACACAGATGAACAAACCACCCGTGACTTTTCCAACATGGTTTCGTAACACATGAAGTCGCATATGCGCATTGCAGAGCTAGTGCAAGATGAGCATTTTTGGTTAAAAAGTATATACATTTTTATTTTATTTTTAGAAACTGACTGATCGATTCACTAGATAAGACCCTTATTCCTCGTCTGGGATTGTGTAAAGCAGTTTGGACCTTCAACCTGCTGATCCCCATTGAAGTCCACTATATGGGAAAAAAATCCTGGAATGTTTTCCTCAAAAACCTTAATTTATTTTCAACTGTGGAAAGAAAGACATGAACATCATGGATGACATGGGGGTGAGTAAATTATCAGGACATTTTTATTCTGGAAGTCAACAATCCTTTAACATTCTAGATCCAAAGCCGCTTTTTTTCCCAAGACTATTCAAAAGTTGTCCTAAATTTACATTAACTGTAAGACTTATTGGGCCCCCCAGATGAGAACCACTGCATTAGATGGTCAAACATAAGCAGAAAACAAAAGAACCACACAAGACTTTGTGTAAATTTAAAATAAACTTTGTGATTTTATTGGTTTTATACTTACTCATACACATCATACAATCCTAAATTTGAAAAGAAAACAAAAAGGTATCTGGTGGTGTCTCTGGGGGACTGGGCATGCTGGTAAATTAATTAATGAATGCTGGTTAACGTACTGCCGAACACGCCTGAGCTGAAACTCACGTCACCCATCCGAATGTTCTGATGAACTACTGGGAGAAAAATTAATCTCAACAACCTTCACTAAAATCAAGGCAATTCTTCTTCAGTTACGTGTAAGGAAGAAGTCACTTCTCTATTTTGCTCAGTAACATCCAATCACGACAGTTAATCATTGCTAGCGTAGAAGGGATAATGCACTGACATACAGTGCCAACGGTCTGATAAGACACTGAAGGCAACATTAGAGGTGACCAACTGGCTTTCAACCTACTGGAGTTTCATAGTCAAGCAGCTGACTACATTCACAGTATTTGCGCACCCAACACACTTCAACAAGTCCAGTCCAGCATTCCCATACACTGACATCGCCTTCACCCGTCCGTATCCCAACACTCAAACCCAAGAAAGGTAGGATTATCCCCTAGCAAACGGTGCAGAGAGAAAGCATGAGATCCAAACCCTCATTAAAAGGCTGTCAGGATGCCGGCTCAGCCAAGCATGGCGCGTACACATGCCAGCTCACTGAGCCACTTACACCTGCCTTTCACAAAAGCCTTCTTGAGCTGGCAGCCCCACTGAGGATAATGCTGCCATCACAGACGGTGCTAATTAAAGCTCAGGTTATTTCCTTAATAAAGCAGCAAGGTCATTACCAGGACTTCAAATCGGATACATCCACCAAGTTGCTTTCAACAAGTCTAAGTCATGAATCATGGAAAATGTGCGAGACGTTATGAGGGAAGATTGCTGGACAACATTACGGATAAATACAAAATGGTTGTTTCAGCCCTTTTACGAAAAAAAAAAAAAATAGTAGTAGTAGTAGTAGTAATTAAAAACACAACCAGCACAAGACACAGGATTCACTCAAAGGATGACAGAGAACACCACGTCGCACCTTTTTCCTTACATATGGGTAGTTAATAAACACTACATACACACAAAACGGACTGTTCCTGTCCTTTCTAAAACCTTCAACATTCTATTTTAGAATGGCAGCCACATTGTATTTACATTAGATCCTGTTTATTTGGAAAGCAGGCCATTCGCCCATGCAATGGGACGTTTTGTTTTACATTCGTGCTTAATGTGGCTGTAGCAAGTCTGCATTTGGCCTGTTTGTGCGAGCATGCAACGTTTATCTGTTGGGGAAGTGTGTGTGCATCTTCCACTAAAATACATGTTTTTGGAACGAAAAGGCGTCGCCTAATAAACAACTAGTAGCCGGTTCCATTAGCATCATTCATTGGTCTGCTGGTGGTTAACGAATACGTTGCTCTCGAAGCTCAGAAACAGTTCATCGCTGGCGTGCGTTAGCAATAACAGGCTTGCTAGGTTCCGTACAGCACCGAGTATCCTACGCTAACTGCACTTTTTGTTGCATTTGAGCGACTGAAAAACGATCTTGTGCTTTGATTCTGAAAAGCCCAATCCTATCTTGACTTAATTCATGAGGATCGATAATTCTTAAAAATGCATATGTAAATATCATATCAATATCAAGGGATCACCTACTGTTTTTGTTGTTTTTAGACATGCTTCCAATCCTCCAGTACCAACCAACCAAATGATAATACAAAATAAATAGAATGCAATCACACAATTCAAGCTACGTACAATATATTAATATAGATCTTCTGATGCCATACACTCATTAAAACAGAAAAGGAAAGAAAAAAAAAATCTCAGTCACTCGCTTATGTCAAGGCTCTTGCTACACCCCTTCCCGCCCCCCTTCGAAACCCCGTCGGATAACTATTCATGCACCCAACATTAGCATGATAAGTCAATATATAAAAGAGAAATATTTTTTTTTAAATGCACAGGCTGGGATTTGACATGTTGGGATAATTAATCAGAATAGAGACACAAAAGAATAACACAGTAAAAGAATTTTACATGGGTAAATGTGGGAGTAGTCATTAAAATCTATATTCTTCAACGTCAAGTTCCCTCTCGATGTCCCACCCCGCCCACCCTTTCCGAATCGGACTCCTGAACTCAGGGCTCCTATAAAAAAATAATGTTAATATCCTAACAAAAAAATCAATGCCAGGGTAAAAACTAAAGAGTCCACCCTCCCCCCGGTGCACATGGATGCCCACCTGACAACCAATCCCTCTTCTCCCTGGCTCTCAGGAAAAAAAAAAAAAAAGAAAAACACTCACATCTCTCAACATATCACACATTTACTCTCACACTCACACACCTCTACACCGCCCTTCTGGGAGAGACAGGGAGATGATAGTTTAGGGAGTCGCCAAGCAGGGGCTGTACCCTACAACCCCACCCACCTTATCCTACAATGAAAAAATGAACCCAGTTTAGAATGGTGTTATTCAGCGCCATGGTTCCAAAACTTGCAGGTCAAACAATTTTTTGCTCATTTAGCCGTCAGTCCTCATAACTTTTGAATCTTCTCAGCTACCACGATGGGGTTCTCCTTGCGGATGCGGGCGGCAGCGGCTCCTCGGTAGTCGTAGGGACAGTCATGTTTGTCAGAATAACGGTGGATAGCGCAAAACAGGTTACCGCAGCGACAGTCAAAGCCTATAGATAAAAAGAAAAGTCTAAAGAACAAGCAGGATACCAGCAGGACCATGTGAAATGCAGCACTAACCTGCAGTATGCCGTCTGACTACAGGTAGAAAATATGACAAATGAACTAAAATCAACAGATTTATATTTTATTGAATAGCAATTAAGTCAATCTTGTAAAATATTCATACACTACCTAAAAACCACCTCAACCACCTAAAAATTTTGGAAAAATACAGGGGGAAAAAACATATTGGTAAATACTATGACAATTTTTCTTGTTTTTAAAATATAAATTATTTTCTGTAATGGCAAAGCTAAATTTCTAGAGTAGTGTCCAGTGTCACAGGATCCTTCAGAAATCATTCTAATATGCTGATTTGGTGTTTAAGAAACGTTTTTTATTATCATCAATATGTTTGCATGCCTGCAAATCTTGCATGTGGCAACACCAGGAATATGAATAAGGGTGGGTCCACACTTGTAGTTCAGTTCGTTTGGTTCATTTGGTCCAGACTAAAAAGGAAACTGCTACATTTGTTCCTGATCCGCTTAGCTTTCACTCAGGCACTTTTGACAGCAAACTTAAAGATACAGAACCTAAAGAAATAGTAACCAGGATTCCATCCAAGGACTTCTTGCAAAGAAATATTTAGCGCTTCAAAATTTAGTTGATGGCGGTGGTGGACAAAGTACACAAATCAAGTACTTGAGTAAAAGTACAGATATATATAATACAATATTACTCCAGTAAAAGTAAAAGTACTCCTTTTTCAATTTTACTCGAGTGAAAGCGCAAAAGTACTACATTTTTTGTGTACTTAAGTAAAAAAGTACTGAACTATTTAGCAATTGTATTTAGGCTACTTAATTTAATTTTATATTAGCATATATTTTTTTATAATCCTACTGTTCAAAAAGCCTGGGATTTTCCCAAAATAACCACTAGCCTCTATGGAGTCAAGATATATTTTTGTTGTTGATATGGACTACGTTGATGAGAGTGATGTAGTAATGTTCACTGTGAAGCTTACATTACAAAAAACACTCCTGGCCAAATGAATGAATCGTTTGGTGCGATTTGCGAACCGATTTAACAGGTTCATTGAAAAGAATTAGTTTGTTCATTATTCAGACACAGCGCTGCGTCTCGGAACACATGATATATTATGAGGAGTTAAGTTTTATGAAATGTAGTTAAGTAAAAAGTACGATCTTATGCTTTGGAACGTATTGAAGTAAAAGTAAAAGTAACTCAAAATAAAACTACTCCAGTAAAGTACAGATACTTGAAAAATGTACTTAAGTACAGTAACGAAGTACAACTACTTCGTCACTCTCCACCACTGGTTGATGGGAATGTCATTTATCGCTAAAATTTCTCAAGTGTTGACAAAATCTTTTTCCATTTAACTTTAGCGCATAAATTCTATATTGACAGTTTAAATGTCACAAAAATTTGTGTGGAAACACTTTTTGTCGAGAAAAGGCGCTTTAACGCAAAAAAATGTGTCACATGACAGAATTAGCCAATAGGCAGTGTCTGTGTTCGTGGTGTTGCTCACTTTAAAGCACCGTTTCTCTGTAGTTCAAAAGTGCATTAAATCATATTTATATTATTAGATTGTAGCCTACCTAAAATTATTTTATATAGGCCTATGGTAAGAAAAAGACAAGTTACCTTTCAAATATACGTATCTTAGTTTGATGTTTCTTTAGTACGTTGCAAGTTAAAATGTATTCATTTTGTACAAAAAGTAAACATTAATTTGTTTTGGCTTGTTAGCTTATATTTTCATTCTTGTTTTATTCTTGGTTCTGTTCTATCATTAAATTTAAAAGATTTGTTGTAGAGTGAGGGCAAGTAATATAGCATGGTTTTTCAATATGTTTGGCTGGCTGTATTTTATTTTGACAATGAACAGGCTGGTTGTCCAGTTAGTAGACTGCGTGCCAGAGGCACCGGCGCGATCACTTAGTTTTTTTCCCCCTTATAAAAGTGGAAACAACTTACAACTGGCTACTCATTCTTTTGTGGTCATAAAAGAGTAAGGCATTTTTCGAAACTATTCTAAATATTTATTTTATTTGTGTAGGCTACATTCACAATAAAAACAAACAAACTGCTTTCTCAAGAGCGCATCACAAAAATGAAACAAAATTCTGCATATAGGCTGCTACTTGTTGCACAGTTTATTTTCTTTGTTCTTAGATAAATATATATTTTATCTATAGGCCTATTGATTTATTTTATATACAGCTTTATTATGCTTTTCTCCGTTCGCAGAGGTGAATACAGCGCTTGTTCCCTTCATGAAATCATGTCGCATAGTGTCGCTTCTTGTAGTTACTTCCTGTTTTTGGTTCGTTTAGAAGTATTTGGTCCGTGCTGTGTTCATATTTCATTCGAACCGGACCAGTTTGATGTTAGGTGCGCACCAGGGTTCGGATGGCGGCGTTCACACTTGTCATGTTTGGTTCGATTAAAATAAACCCTAGTGCGATTGCCCTGTTAGTGCTGTTTGTTTGAGTAAGTGTGAACGCTGCCATCCAAACCTTAGTGCGCACCAAACAAGCGGACCGAGACCACTAAAAAGATAGGTCTCTGTCCGCTTTCTAAACAAGCTCTGGTGCGATTTGAATGAAATATGAACACAACATGGAGCAAATACTTCTAAACGAACCAAAAACAGAAAGTAATGACAAGATGCGATGCTATGTGACATGATTTCACGAAGGGAACAAGTGAAAAAAATGAGCAGAGGGCAAACATAGAGCAACGAGTGCGCTCATTGTTATGTGTATATGGTTTTATTTTCACCACCTGCGAAGTCACAAAGAGCTCATAAAAGGTACTTTACCTCCTCGTTGCTCCACGTTTGCCCTCTGCTCATTTTGTTCTGGATATACGGTTTGTTCCCTTCGTGAAATCATGTCGCATACTGTCGTATCTTGTCATTACGTCCTGTTTTTGGCTCATTTAGAAGTATTTGGTCCATGTTGCGTTCATATTTCATTCGAACTGCACCAGAGTTCGATTGAAAGTGGACCGAGACCCATCTTTTTAGCAGTCTCCGTCCACTTGCTTGGTGAGCACCAGGTTACACTTACTCAAACCACACTCATAGAGCAATCACACCAGAGTTTGTTTTAATGTAACCAAACATGACATGTGTGAACACACCCTAAGACTGCACAAAAAAGTGAATATTTGAGCTGCGAAAACTAAACTAGAGGGAGACTCTCTGCTGACTTTCTCAACTAAATAGGAAAATAAACAGCTTTGCAGTAGCTGTATTTTGTAAAGGGCTCAAAGATAAGTGTGGCCCAGCCCTCATTCAGAAATCAAAAAGCTCTTCCTTTGGTTCTTACCCGTGAGGCCAACTTTTTTCCTACAAGAGAAGCATCGATTTTTCTTTTTATTCTTGTCAGGAGTCTGATCTCCGTCTGAAGAAGCCTGTGCAGCTTCCCCTGCTGGCCCTGTGATTAAAGACATGGTCAGCCTTTGACATATCATTTCTAAAACACAATGAACTTCCAAGCTTCCGAGGCTACATGATACTCTGACACTCAGATAAATGATTTAATAAATCCTCAGTATTCATGTCTTCCCATGAAGAGAATTAAAAGGAGGGCTTTAATTTGGATGGAGTTTAAGTCTTTCAAGATGTGTATGGTGTTTCATAATTGACATCAAATTGAATCATAATTGAATCAAAACCACAGAGTTATAATACAACATAAAACGTCTACTAACAACTAGCCACTTTTATTGACTTGTTGGATATTCTATGTCTCACAAAATGAAATCCAACAATGCAAAAAAAAATTAAGTGAATATAAATGTACACTAGACTATGTATATAATGGTTTAACAAGCAATACTGAAATAATAATAATAAATAAACAAAAATAAGATGCTAAAATAATAAATACAAATAATTATGAAAAATAAATTAATTTGACAAAAACGCTTTTCAAATTATGAAAGCAGCAAAACAGTTTAAATAACCAAAGAAATGTGCCTCAAAAATTAAAACTGCTTTTGAAATTAAACACTGATAATAATTATTCAATTATTACAAAAGAGGAGACCAAGAATAATCAGTGTTATTATAGTATATTAAAGTTACTATTATAGTTCTAATTAATCCTAAATAATTTTATTTTAGTTAATGTTTATTTGTGATGCTGGATCACAAAACCAGTCAACCAGTCATCAATTTATTTATTGAGAAAGCTGAATAAATAAGCTTTCCATTAATGTATGGTTTTTTAGGACAGGACAATATTTGGTCGAGATACAATTTGAAAATCTGGAACCTGAGGGTGCAAAAAAAAAAATCGAAATATTGAGAAAATCGCCGTTAACGTTGTTCAAATGAAGTTCTTAGCAATGCACATTACTAATTTAATAAATTATTTTTTTATTTATTTTTACGGTAGTAAATTTACAAAATATCATCATGGAACATGATCTTCACTTAATATCATAATGATTTTTGGCATAAAAGAAAAATCAATAATTTTGACTCATCCAAAGCATTTTTGGCTATTGCTACAAATATACCCATGTTACTTAAGACTGGTTTTGTGGTCCAGGGTCACATTTTTTTCAAAGAACAAAGACTATTTTACAGTTTTAGGGATGAACTGAAATTTTGGTGGCTGAAAATTATCGGCCGAAAATGGCAATTTCGGTTTTTGATCATTAAAAAAAATATATATATAAAAATCTGTTAAATGTGATTCTTTTGTACAGAACTAAATAAAAATAATATATTGATACTTATAATTAATATGTAATTAATATTAATATATTTTCTGTCCAATTGTAATGTTTTACTTTCAATAAAAGTGTGGTTATTTTATTGCCATGTTTAAAATTCAGTATCATTAAAACTACTGATTTAAACTAAAATGATCCAAAATTTTGGATTTAAAAGCATTTCCGCTTTTGGTTTTTGACCAAGTGCATCGGTTTCAGACCAGAATTTTCATTTTAGTGCATCCGTAGTTTTACCTTTGGTTAACAATAATATTCCTGAGAATTAATTTTTTCATGTGCATGTATGAGACAGACCTGTGCTTTTAGACGAGCCCTCCTCCTCTTCCTCCTCCACTTCTGCTCTGTCTGAATCAGTGGTTGCCGTGTCCTGGGAGATGCTCATAGCTGTCATCTGCTGGGTTACTGGGCTGGGCGAACTACTGCATAAACACAATCCAACCAAATACAGGGTTATTTGTTATAATTCCTTCCCATACCAACATAAGCAGCTTGTGCTCATTAAGAGATTACCACTGAGCTACAGACTGTAGTTTATACCAATTAAAGCATGAACAGTCTCAGATTAATAAAGTTCTTCTTACCTAGACGTGCGTTCTTCGGGTGGGGTAACGGCTTCTGTAGTGGATACAGGGGTGGGTTCCACCGTTACCGCAGATGCGCTTGGGGAACCTACAGGAGATGTGGCAGCTGGAAGAAATGGACAGGAACCTAAGCATTAACTTTAAAACTTAGGTGAATGCATTTGATTCCTAATGCAGTAGGTGCATGTGACATAGTATCCTACCTTTCTCACCTGGGGGACTGTTTCGCCCCCCTCCTTGTTGTCTCTGCAGATGTTCCTTGTAGCAGACAGAGCACATTCCATTGGTGCGAGGGTTACCATAGAAACCGCATCCCATAGTGCAAAGCATTGGCACCTGCGTCTGATTTGTCTCCTGAGCCATGCTGTTTAAGAAGGGGGGTAAGGGGGACGGGAGAGGGTGATCCTAAAAATGAGAATTAAGAATTAGTATTTCATAAGCATCATTTATCATGAAGTAGCCAAAAGTAGCTTGATATAAAAGCGAAAAAATTTAAATCGTCAATATTTATTCAGTACAATTTCATTCCTGACCCATATGACATTATATTTTTCGTCTACGAAACAGAAAAATTAACTTCACATAAACTTTTTTCATAAAACCTTGAATCCGTTGACAATCAAGCTCTAAAAAAGGCATATAAAAGACTATAAAAGTTATACAACTCATGTGCTATATTACAAGTCTTCTGAAGCCACGTGATAGCCTTGTATGAATAAGCATATGAGTCAAATTAGACATCTGTGGTGCTTTTTTGTCCTTTCTGTTGCTTGACAGCCCATGGTCTCTAGGGCTGGACAAATACTTTCCAAACAATGACCAATTGAGGTAGAATACAGATTAGAATATTACTAGTAAAATCAACATCAATAGAATACAATATTATTAATATTTATAGAATATGTAAAACGTTTTTATAAAAAAAAATAAGAAGTGTAATATAATACAACACTTGTAACATGGTTCAGACTGTAAATGCAGAGTGATTTTTAATGAAATTTATCATTCAACAAAAATAAGAATAGACAAATATTTTCAACATGCCAATCCCTTTGAGCAGCTGATTTAACACATTTTGTATAAATATAAAAATATAAATAAAATAAAAAATAAATAATGGCTCAGGGCTCTACGCTTACTTTTCTTGCTAGGAGCACATTCTAAACAATAATTAAAACTCTGTGTTTGAATTGAGATGCGCGCAGTTGTGACTTGTTTCAGATTACTTTTGACGACGAAATGGAACAAATCAGGCAATAGTGTTGTAGTCAGCCAATGTAAGTCACTTAATAATAACTCCTTGTTTATTTAACTGCTGTATTAGATCAAGATCTCGTTTACAAACTCCCTTAATGACATGAAGGTAAATAAACAATGACACAATTTTCATTGTCTAACTATTTGGTTAGACTTTAAGTTGTCCTTGTTGCAATGTAACTACACAAATAAGTACAGAGCAATAATAAGCAACATGTAATTGTTATAGAGTTAGGGTTCGGTTTAAAGTTGGTTGCTTATAATTATGCACGATTTAAAGTTAGTAGTTTAAACACATGTAACTATAACAAGGAGACCTTAAAATAAAGTGTTACTAACTATTTCTGTAATAAAACGCATTATAAACTATAAATGCATAATTGCTACACTACCAGTCAAATTTTTTTTTGTTTTTAAATAAGTCTCTTCTGCTCACCAAACCTGCATTTATTTATTCCGAAGTACAGCAAAATCTGTAAGAATTGAAATATTTTTACTATTTAAAATAAATACTATTTGAATACATTTAAAAAGTAATTAATTCCTGTGACTTTAAAAGCTGCTTTTTTCATTATTACTCCAGTCACATGATCCTTCAGAAGTCATTCTAATATTCTGATTTGCTGCTCAAAAAACATTTATTAATATTATTATCAGCTGAGTAGAATTTTTTCAGGTTTCGTTGAATAGAAAGTTCAGAAGAACAGCATTTATCTGAAATAGAAATCTTTTGTAACATTATAAACATCTTCATCATCACTTTTGAGCAATTTAAAGCATCCTTGCTAAATAAAAGTATTCATTTCTATCATTTTTTCCTTCTATAATTTCTATTATACAAACGTATAAGCTTTTGAATGGTATAGTGTATAATGTTAAAGCTTCTCATTTCAGATGAATGCTGATCTTTAGATATTTCTATTCATCAAAGAAACCTGAAAAAAAAAATCACTTAACTGTAAATATAATAATAGAAAATGTTTTTTGAAAAGCAAATCAGCATATTAGAATGATTTCTAAAGAATCATGTGGCACTGGTAACTGGAGTAATGACAATGAAAATTTTGCTTTGATCACAGGAATAAATTACATTTTAAAATATACATTTAAATAGCAACCAGTTATTTTAAATAGTAAAAATGTTTCACAATATTACTGCTTTTTGCTTTAATTTTGATCAAATAAATTCAGGCTTAGTGAGCAGAAGAGAATTCTTTAAAGAATCCTGAAAAATCTTACGGTTCAAAAACTTTGGACTGTTGTGTATATCATAAAATGCCAGACATAGTTCAAATGAAACTAAATGCATCAAATTTGTTATCTCTTGGGCTCTACCCTTGACTTTTAAAAGACTTTTTACCCTTGAAGTTTTTAAAATGTTGTTCATTTACACTTGACATGGCTATATAAAATACAAGATTTGTATACACTAAATGGAAAAGAACAAAAGAGAAAGTTTATCAGTGAAACTCTTGAACTGTTAAATGTTGTTGGATTCCCGTTACAGTGATCAAACGCCAAACTTTAAACCGTATTTAAACTTATTTGTTGGTGGACCCTGCTACAGGCGACAATGTGCTGTACGAAAACAAAAGCTCCTTTGTTTGTTCGCGTTTTGTTTCTCAAACAAGCAAAGAATGATCCAGGTTACTGAAACCTAATGACGATTTACAATCTAGCAACAGTTGCGCTTCGGTTCGAATAAAATACAGCGAGTACGTGTTTAATCTTGACACAGAAGTTTACCTTAACTATCTGCAAGACAAATAACCAAGCAAACGTGGAATAAATAAGGTTATTTTGGAGCTTGTCCAGGAAAAATCAGCTGAGAGCGGCTCCGCAATTAGAAAAACATTTTTGTCTTTGACCCGAGGATCGCGACAAACAACAAATCGACTTGGTGTCAGCGTCAAAGCGACACCGAAAGCGAATATTTTCTTTCAGAAGTAGTTATTATTACCTACAGATGACCGTGTTACAATCGCTGACCAGATCAAAGTCATTTTGTTTGTGATATTCAACTAGCCAGGCTAACGCGCTAGCTCCGCTAATGGCTAGCTGACGTGATGGCACGCACACAAAACGGACAGCTGAGACCTCGAGACCGTCCCACGTACACTTGCGGTGGCTTAAAACCCCCGTTACCTCGAATATTTACCCGTATTTCTGTGTGATTGAAGAGAATTCGACGACCTTGATCCACAGAAATCTGACAGAGTAGGTTCCTGCTATGCGCGTGCGGCCTGCTTCTCTCAACGTCATCCGAAACAACGGGCGTGACGTCACCCGTGGCGCAACAATTCATTTTTTGGCCATCATCGAAACCTCATCACACTTCCCCCTAGTCCAATCCAGTCTATACCAACAATGCTGCCAAGTTTTTACGTAACATGCAGTTTATTTGGTTTCAAAACTTGTTTTAAGACAGCCATTGGTTTCAACGCCACAGCTGTATTTTTCAGAGTTGTCTGGATGAAAATGCAGATATATTAAGGAAGGCAAAATAGTCATGGGCAATTTATCGGAATGTGTGCGCTTTCATTTTCAAGTTCAGTGTCAAAGCTTCCTACTTCAGCTTCATTCGCTGGGAATTGTTAATTTAGCTTTATCCACTTGCTGCTATAATATTATATTCACAGTATACAGTATGTGTTTATTTTTGCTTGTTCCACTTCTCTCTCTCTCTTTTCAATCCATAAATCAGAACTGTCATAAATCAATACTGTCAGCAGAATGTACAATACAGTAAACACTATGAATGATATATGAACAAATCACTTAGTAAAAACCTTTGGAATATAGACAGTAATAAAACTAAAACGTAGTTGAAAAGGTCTAGATTTCTGGCTTAGTGCATGAGAAAAAAATGATAGTTGAAGTTATAAAAATGACCCATTCAAAAGTTTCTTAATACTGTTTTGTTACCTGAATGATCCACAGCTGTTTGTTTTTTTAGTGATAGTTGTTCATGAGTCCCTTGTTTGTCCTGAATGGTTAAACTGCCTGCTCTTCTTCAGAAAAATCCTTCAGGTCCCACAAATTCTTTGGGACAACATTTTTGTGTATTTGAACCCTTTCCAACAATGACTGTATGATTTTGAGATCCATTTTTCACACTGAGGACAACTGAGAGACTCATATGCAACTATTACAGAAGGTTCAAATGCTCACTGATGCTTCAGATGGAAACACTATGCAATAAGAGCCGCGGATGAAAACTTTTGAACAGAATGAAGATTTGAACATTTTTCTTAGGATGCCTAAATTTCATATTTTATTCATTTAGTACTGCCCTTCAGAAGCTACAGAAGATACTTAAATGTTGCCCAGAAGACAAAATAAGTTAAATTTACCCCGATCTTCAAAATCAGGCTCTTAATGCATTGTGTTTCCTTCTGAAGCATCAGCGAGAGCTTGAACCTTCTGTAATAGTTGCACATGAGTCCCTCAGTTGTCCTCAGTCTGAAAAGATGGATCTTAAAACCATACAGCCATTGTTGGAAAGGGTTCAAATACATAAAATGCTGAAAACCCAAAGAATTTGTGGGATTTTTCTAAAGAACAGCGGGCAGTTTAACTGTTGAGGACAAACAAGGGACTCTGGACTAAACAAAAAAGCAAGATAGCGGCACAGTGTTAAGAATCAAGCGTATGTAAACTTTTAAAGGTGGTCATTGGTTTCTGAATTGAACTATTATTTTCTCTTGTGGCCTTTAAGCAAACATCCTTCATGTGAAATATCTTATTCAGGTCAGTACTAAATAAAAAATAACATGCATTTTGTATGATCTCTCTTATTTTGGTAAAATAATTAACATTTTGCAGATTCTGCAAGGTGTATGTAAACCTATGACCTCAACTGTGTGTATTGTAATTTAAATTTACAGATGCAAATAGATAAAATCTAAAATAAAAAAACACTTTAAATGTGTATTTCAAATATTTTCTTTTCAGTAGTCTGAAAGAAGACATGTTATGGAGACAAACTAACCAGAAACCAACTAAATTGACCAGTGCATGAAAAACACAATGGTTTGTCTGTTGTCTTTAAAATGACTAACAGAACACTTGCTTCTGTGATGATTAAATATGTTGAGATGCTTCATTATAAAATATTACCTCTCATTATAATCCTTCATTTGTACCCAGGAAGCAAAAACAAATATTTACAAAAGATTGCAGTTAATCAACTTATCCCTTTTGCAAGGCGGTGTGATATGAAAACCATGAATTACAACACCAGTGAGAATGAAGTATGGTTTGGTTTTATTCAAAAAGTACATGTATTGAGTATTTAACAGTATATCACCTGCAGAAACATTCATACTCAACCTCTAAGTGGTTTCGATGCTTGGTTTAGAATACTGACATTGATGAAATTATAAATTGCCGTTTTATTTTCATTATACTGTAATTTCAACAATTTAGAGTCTAAAGTCTCCAGTTAACACTAGGTACAATTTCAAAATGAAAACACACAACAATTTGAACCACATATTAACCCATTTCATCAGTTTTATTTAGGTTGTATGGCATTTTCAATCGCCTTTCTCTGTTATCTGAGGTGCAAAAGGTCCAACCAGCCAATTGAGAGGAGTGTTATGGAGAAGGTACTCCACGACACCATCCAATGATTGTCGTACCTGTTAAAAGTGAAAATATACATTAAGCACATTATAAATTTACACATTTTAAGAACTGCACAAAATAGAATAGAGCTCAACAACTGGTATGTGTGAAATTGCATACAATCAAACTGATTATACCTGGCCGATCTGTTGCCGTGTCTGCTCTAAGAGAACGGGTGTGAGTGTTTTGGTGTTACTCAGTGATGCCTGGAGTTCTCCAGCTGTATGTCGAGCATTCAGAAGCTGTTCCTGCACAGTCCCTGGGAGACCCTGTACACTGGACACGACCCCTGAACATGCCGATTTCAGCTGATCACTCAAACCCCGCACCATTGACAGAGCCCTCGACTCCAGTTCCTATGAGGAGACGTACACATATTCACACCAAGAATGTGTCTGATAGTCTAGAGTAAGATATATAGATATATTTTGTTTTGCATTCTAAGTAAAATACAAACTGTACCTCTCCCTTGTTTTTTCCTGTATCTATCTCTGTTACTTTCTCCTGCAGTTCTTTGGGCTGCCCTTCTTTCCATTCTTTCCATCTCTGCAGTAACTGCTCCGGAGCGCCCCCTAGCTGCTGGTTGGCACTGGCCAGGGTGACCCGGGCACTTTCCAGCAGGTCCAAAGTGCTGGTCATTTGAGTCACAGCTGTATGCGTAGTGTCTCGGGCCTTGCGGGCCCTAATAAGAGACTGCTCAAGCGCTCTTTCCCGAACTTTAGCAGATAGTTTACCCAGACGGACAAAATAGCTAGGTCTAGTGGTTACAATGAATCCTTCCTCCTCACCTGGTCTTGGCTCAGCCAGTGCAGCTGTAGGCAGAAAACACAACACTGAGGTCAACCTTACATTCATACATATCAAAAGCATGGTAGCTGCCTTGCTGTCTATGCAGGGTCAGAAAGCTCTTGAATTATCTGAAAAATATCTTAATTTGTGTTCAGAAGATGAACAAAGTTCTTATGGGTTTGAAACGACATGAGGGTGAGTAGTTAATGACAGAATTTTCTTTTTTGCTGAACTATCCCTTTAAATAATTAATTTACTGGGTCTGAAGTGCAATTATACTCACCAAGCTCCTTTTCACTGATTTGAAGGTTCTGATCCACCCAGTCTTCAGAGTGAGTGAGGGCCTTATCCACACCATTACTGACCATCTGGCCCACACGGGACCCCATGACAGTGTTTATGCCATCGGACACAGCCATACGTGTCCTTTCCACACCACCCATCACAGCCCCCACCACAGCATCCTTGGCTCCAGTTACTGACTGGTACACCATGCCCACTGTGTCGGATACCAGCTGCAATGGAGATACAATGCTGATTCATATAGAACTTCAAGTGCTACAGGTTGCATGCAGAACATGTCAGCCTAGAGTTTACCTTGTCTGCTGGTTGTTGTAAAATTGGAAGGTTTTCTTCTACCTTCTCCAGGCCTTTAATGGCATATTCATTTACCATTGCAACTGCACAAGAGAAAGAACAGAAAATGTACAATTATGTATTTAAAATCCAGCAGGAACAACACCACAAAGGCCTAAAAGACAAACTACATCTAAAATTATGAGATCCTTACTCTGAGGTTCCAGCCGGTCGAGTATGGGTTTGGAACCTGTTGAAGCAGCAGCACCCAATGTGCGCACCCCACTCTCAGCAACCTCCATTACTCCTTTCAGAATTGGCACATTGTCTTTAGTAGAGCTGTAGGCATTATACACCGCATCGCATGCTGAACTCACCAGCGGCAGGTTGCTCACTCGGGATACAACACTCTGAAACACAATTTTTTTTTCTCATTTTTACAATTTAAATTCACGATTTGGTCAGTTACCTGCAGTTATGCACGGCCTTATGCATGTTTATATTCGAGTATCACCAATATGGCCAGTTATGCACGGCCATATTGGTGATACTCAGATATAAAAAGAATGGATTGCACATTTAAGGTACTACTGAACATATTGTTCTGCTAATTTATGCTGTCTAAACCATGGAAAAAAAACATGTGGAAGCTGTTGAATCATATATAGAAGGACTTAGGAAGCAGAAAGGGATTTTAACAAACTAAAGTTAATAAGTGGTAAAGACACATACGAGCAGTATTAATTCAGATATTAGCCTAATATTTCAACTATCTGACCGGAAATTTTAAGAACAAACACAAATGATGCCCTGGAAATCCTGGTTCAGTTTGGCCACCCACAAACACCTTTTATTCCTCAGACAGTTTTTTGCTCTCTTCTCTTTGATTCGTTATAACATTTGGCAGTCTATAGCAGCAGGTCTATAGTACTCCAAATGTTTTTCTTGGTCTGACCGATCAGCACAGCCCAAAACATGACAATAATTGAGCACTTTCAGCAGTAATAATCAATAAAAATATGCAAGTTTCATTGCATTGTTTAGATTTAGTGCCACCAATATGGCCGATTGATGATGCATCGTGAAAACTCTCAACAACAAAACATTGTTGGAAATAAACAGAAGCTCTGTTGTGTAACTGTGTGACTTACCTGTTGTTCCTGAGTAGCCTGTGATGCCTCTGTCTCCTTCTCTGGTGTCTTCCCGCTATCTGCCATTCTATGAAAGATGTTGTGATATTAATCAGAAAAACTGAATAAAAACTATTTACCTTTCTGGTAATCACAGCCAGACTCCATCACATAAATACAAACCCACAATTAAAGGAATAGCTCACCCAAAACTCACCATCATGTTTCCCAAACCTGTATGAAACTCTTATAATGGTAACGAAACAGTTGAACATATTATACAAGTCAATGGCTACCATCAACTAACTAACTATCCACAATCTTTATAAAGAAATAATAAATATCTTAAAATAATAAATAAATATCTTCTTTTGTGCTTAACAGATGAAAGAACCTCATACAGGTTTGGTACAACATGTGGGTAAGTAACAATTTGTGGGTGAACTATCTCTTTAAAACTCCCAGCCTGGACAGAAATAAATCAAATAACTAAATGATAAACGAATTCTAAACTACAAAAAAAAAAAAAAAAAAAAACTATTTATTAATATAATGTAATCTTTTATACGTTATGTGAGTAATAGAAGTATCGTAGTAGGCCTAATAAGAAACGAAGGAACGATAAGGTGTGTCCTCTTAATCTCCCTTTAGACTGGCAAACTATCAAGGAGCATTAGCCCGATATCACATAAAATCTATTTTGTGACACTTATAATGTTCAGATAACTTAGGGAAAAAACAACTTTTGCTCACAAATGAATCATATCTTTGCTACATTTCAAAGTGTAGCAGAATGGGCGTTAGTATATTAGTATATTAGTATTATTTTTCGTAATGACAAATCAAGAGCGTTGGATAGAATAAAGGGCGTGAACTTTCACCCACTTCCTGAAGAATTTTAATGTTGCGCCACTCCGTGTGGAATCTGACAGCTAGACGAGAACGAAACGATAGAAAACTAATTTTAACAGCCGCCTGTAATCTTACAATAGACACATTCTTATAGTGTAACTGTAGTTATCCATATAGAAAGCTTTTTTGTTTCTGAGGCGCGGCTTGTTTGAGTGCGCTTGAATAAACTTTCAGCTAACTGGAGACCACACGTAATTGTACTCTCGCTAGCTCTTAGTAAGTCTACTGACAACACTGTAGTTCACCGATAAAAGTAGATTGTTATTTGCCATTCCACACACTAAATAAATTTTCCCATTCACTCAGACAGCTGTCACATGAACTGACCTGTTATTGATCCGCTGTCCCTCGCTGAACCGCGTGAAGTAGATGTGTGAATCTCTAATGCTGTCTAGTCAGGAGTCCGTTTCAACTTGACGCAATAAAAGTGCAAAGTTAGGCGGAGTTCTTTGAAACAAACCAATCAGCCTTTCTGAAACCTCTCATTGTGAAACTACCCTCAATTA
Organism: Garra rufa; assembly: GCF_049309525.1. Lineage (NCBI taxonomy): Eukaryota > Metazoa > Chordata > Actinopteri > Cypriniformes > Cyprinidae > Garra > Garra rufa. The sequence goes on along the minus strand of NC_133375.1, from coordinate 28,853,590 downwards.
TTGATGACAACTTTAGCATTTGTATATGAATAATCTTTCCTTAGAACATTAGAAAAGTTCCTCATCTTAATTCATATCATTAGTTTTGTTTGACCAAAGTTACTGTATTACTGTAAAATGCCTCCAGTCTTAAATGAGAGCACAATATAGGCTAATCTAATATACCATAAATAATTTTATGTGTATCCTGTTAATAAGATATTTATTGTCATTGTATTTTGGACCTTTAAACCAGATTTATCAGAGTGCTGATAAAGATGCTGGCAGTTTTCCAGTTATCATTATCATGAACCTTTTCTTCTGAGTTTTTCTGAGGTGAAAGAAGCTATATGTAACCAAACACCTATGGAGATCTCAAACAGCACAGCATGAGTGTTTTTGAGGCTCTTGGTACATAATCCAGGCCGGGCCCTCTAGGTGCGTTTACAACTCTAATGACAGCCAAACAAGATAAGATATGGAATCTTATTAAGATTTGAAACCAGTGGTAAAAAGCAGCCTCGTCACTTTTAATAATCATGAGGTAATGGTGATGTGTAATGTAGTGGTGACGTGGACATTTGTCAAAGCAGCCACCCCGAGTATGACTGATTTGAGTCATCTGTGCAAAAACACGTTATTGTAATATTAATTATGTACTAATGTAGATTATATTAGTATTTAAATTTGCTTTTTTTCTATTTTCATTTTTTTTTATTTAACTTTCTGATGAACTGTTGTCATTTTTTAAAACACTACCAGTCAAAAGTTTTTGAACAGTAAGATTTTTTTTTAAAAATAAGTCTCTTCTGCTTACCAAGCCTGAAGTTATTTAATTCAAAGTATAGTAAAAACAGTAAAATTTTGAAATATTTTTACTATTTAAAATGTTTTTTATTTGAAAATATTTTCAAATGTAATTTATTTGTGTGATCAAAAATTTCCAGTATCATTACTCCAGTCTTCAGTGTCACATGATCCTTTAGAAACCTCAATCAATGATCCTAATATGCTGATTTGCTGTTTGAGAAATTTATTATTATCATCATCATCAATATTTAAAACAGTTGAGTACATATTTTTCAGGATTCTTTGATGAATAGGAAGATTGGCATTTATATATTTATTTATTTTTACTAAGCTGTTTTCAACAATAATAATAAATGTTTATTGAGCAACAAATCAGAATATTAGAATGATTTCTGAAGGATCATGTGACGCTAATGATGCTGAAAATTCAGCTTTGAAATCACAAATAAATTATATTTTAAAATATATTCAAATAGAAACATTTTTTTTAAATAGTACAAATAATTCAAAATTTAACTGTTTTTGCTGTACTTTAAATCAAATTAATGCAGGCTTGGTGAGCAGAAGATAACATTAAGGTGTAAAAAATTAAAACTTAAAAAAACATGAAAAATCTTACAGTTCAAAATTTCGGTCTGGTAGTGTCATTTCAGTTTCAGTAATTTTCTTATGTACGTTTGTCAATTTTATTTTTATTTTCTAGTTTTTAAAAACATTTTCTCATTAAATATGTGTATTTACTTCATTTCAAATACCAAAAACAATTTTGGTAACACTTTACAATAATGTTCAATTTGTTAACTATATTACTTAATGTGACTATCAGTCAAAAACACTTCTAAAGCATTTATTAATCTTAGTTAATGTTAATTTTAATATTTAGCGTTACCCAATTTTGTAATAGTTTTAGTTAAAAATAACATAACAGATGAGAAGAATTACAAAACAAAACCATATGAATGAATCAATCATACCTGTCATTTTTCTTAATATGTGACCCTGAACCACAAAACCAGTCTTAAGTAGCACAAGTATATTTGTGTCAATAGCCAACGATACATTGTATAAGTTAAAAGGATAAATTTTTGTTTTATGCCAAAAATCATTAGGATATTAGTAAAGATCATGTTCCATAAAGATACTTTGTAAATTTCCTACCAAAAAGTAATTTTTGATTAGTAATATGCATTGCTAAGAACGATTTTCTCAATATTTCAAGAATATTTCAGATTCTGGATTTTCAAATAGTTACATTTTGACCAAATATTGTCCTATCCTAACAAACCATACATCAATTGAAAGCGCAATTTCAAAAAACTGACCAATGACAAGTTTTGTGGTCCAGAGTCAAGTCAAAGTCAATTTCAGTCAACGTCCACGGTACTTTCAGAGTCTCCATTTAATTCATGAAAAGTAATATTCAGATTACAAAACATCATAATGATAATAATTTATTCACTGACTCTCTGCAGATAGACAATTCTTTGGTAGTAAAGAAATACTCAAAATAAAGAATGGAGAAAATTCACAAGTGCTGAATAAATTTGAATAAAGACAAATGAATCAGAATACAAACACTGCTGGCCCACTACTGTTAAAGCACTACATTTTTACCTTGTCGAAAAACTGTTAGTGTCATCAAAGTCGTGTTCAATGTAACAAAAATAAGTGTCTTACTTAAGTGGGAGAGAACGAAAGGCAAAAAAGGGCACGTTTGGCACATTCTGTAGTACATAAGTTGACATATTACCAGGAGTCAAGCCCAACTAACATTATTACATACTAGCTCAACAAATCGATGGGAATTATGTAGAGAAACAACAGGATTAAGACAAAAAGAATTCCATAAGACTTTAGGAACTACTGAAACTATTTGGTTTTAAAATGCCTTGGTGTAAAACTACTAGTGGAAAACAGACGTAACATGTCTCAAATGCTCTAGAAAACATCTTGTATGGTGACAAGGGTGCAATGTGAGTGAATTATTGTGCTGGTTGATGGAAATGACTGGTCTGACTTGTTTTAATGCTCACTTTACAATCATATTTCACAGCTTTTTTTTTTTTACATTTTCGCTTTTAGTTTACAAAATCTTTTTAAAACTTCCAAAATCCTTTTTTCATAGATATCATATTTCTTCATCTCATACAAAAACATACGTATAAAAAAAACAACACAAAGAAAAGTATATCATTAATATAGCATTGCTTGAAGACAGAAGAGAGAAAAGCTACAAAAAGTGGACCAAGCGCTCTTTTTAGTACACACCTACTGACTCTGACACTCTCCAGGCTTCCGAACGGAAACCCATCCTATCGGTGCGGTGTGACCACACCTTAAAGACACAACATGGATCCAATCGTGAAAGGAAACACCACAGACTTGATAAAACCAAGCAGGAACCAATCAGAATGCTTATTTCTGGCATTCGTCACACAGCTCACAATATGAGAAACACAGAATAGAGATAAAACGCTTAGAATAAGCAGAAAAAAAATAAAGGCAGCATTAGGAAACCTTGTTTCATCATAGATCGGTTATCTAGAAGAAACAACTTTGCCCTTTAAAGATGGAAAGTGAATGCAATTCTATGGATTCTCAGTGAGCCAGTCTAAGCACTTTTAAGTCTGGGGATACAGTCCACATTGTCCACACAGTGCACAAGTGAACAGGAGAAGACACAATGACGACGACGATGATCATCTTCAATACTGACGCAAGAGCTCCATCATTCAAGGCAACATGGCTGTCGTTTGATTTCTCTTCCCACAGCTGCTTTCAATCCCCTCTGAGGGAGTTGTGTAGGTCTCTTGGCTGGGAGAAGATGTGCTCTTATCCAAATACTGACGAGGAGCAGGAGGTTTTCCTGCATGTGTGCAAAATATCCAGCAATGGGGAAGTTGTGGGCCAGATGGGGAGGTGGAGGCACATACTAATACTTGACATGAGCCTTTTATTCCAAAAGGCAGAATGGAAGAACACGAAATGCCAAAATTAGTTCTGAAATGTTGTCAAGTCAATAAACTCCCCTTGAATAGCCCATTTTTTAGTACTCCACCTGCTGTAGTCTTTTTTTTACAAAGCCTGTTCTGGTCCATAAAAAGGTTAGGGGTCACAGTGTGACCTTGCTGAGTCTGAGGGACAGACTGGAGCGTTGTTGTGTGCGTGGTAGTGTGGTGCTGCAACGACTGCGCAGTTGAACCGGCCTCCCCTCAGAACCACGCAGACGCAGCAGGAAGTCAAAGTTTGCAGATGTGCTCATGGCGTAAAACACATTGGCGTTGTCAGGGATGACCAATTCTAGAGAGAGGGAAAAAAAAAGATTGTGACTGTGATGTTAGACAGACAGTAACGAGTTTTCGAACTGTGGCAGATACACATGTTTTGATGTCGTACCTCTCTCCTCAGAGATGACCTGCACCAACTCGTAGTCGGCAGCCTGCTCACCCTCCAGGTTGTGTTTGGCCATGGCTCGAGAGATCACCGCTGGAGTTTTGTCCTGACTGGTCAGCTGTATAGAGAAACAATGATCCATTTTACATCAGAAAGTCTTCTGTCTCTGAATTTGTGCTATTCTTTTTCATCTTATATTATAAAAACATGTTTCACATTTAAAAAGCAATTCATACTGTGTTAGAAGCAAGATGTAAGTAAGTGTTACATAAATAATTATATAATTAGCTGTTATGTTATGTCACTGTACTAAAGCCAAAACACCTTTTAAAAATATTATCTGTAAGTAATTATTTAAATACACTACCAGTCATAATATTTTTATTGTTTTTTAAAGAAGTCTCTTCTGCTCACCAAGCCTGCATTCATTTGATCCAAAGCAAAAACAGTAACATTTTGAAGTATTTTTAACATTTAAAATAACAGTTTTCTATTTGAATATAATTTAAATAATTAATTCATGTGATCAAAGCCAAATTTTCAGTATCATCAATGATTCAGAAATCATTCTAATATGCTGATTTGCTTTTTAAGAAACATTTATTATTATTATTATTATCAATATTTAAAACAGAGTACATTTTTTCACAATTCTTTGATCAACAGAAAGATCCAAAGATCAGCATTTATCTGAAAGCTTTTGTAACATTATATACTCTACCATTCAAAAACTTGGAGTTAGTATAAATGTTTATTTTTGTGAAAGAAATGATAGAAAAACAATACTTTATACTATACTTATTTAGCGAGGGTGCTTTAAATTGATCAAAAGTGATGATAAAGACATTTATAATGTTACAAAAGATTTGTATTTCAGATAAATGCTGTTCTTGAAACCTGGAAAAAGTCTAGTTAGCTGTTTTCAACATAATGATAATAATACATTTTGTTTGAGCAGCAAATCAGAATATTGGAATGATTTCATCATTACTGGAGTAATAATGCAAAAAAAAAATCAGCTTTGAAATCACAGGATTAAATTAAATTTAAAATATATTCATAAAATATTAAAATAGAAAACAGTTATTTTAAATAGTAAAGATATTTCACAATTTCACCGTTTTTTTGCTGTACTTTGGATCAAATAAATGCAGGCTTGGTGAGCAGAAGAGAATTCTTTAAAAATAAAAACATTAAAAATCTTACTGTTTGAAAACTTTTGACTGGTTGTGTATTCATCATTATATTTATTTTTGTTTTTTTATATTTACATAATTGATGTTGGATGTGCCTGAAAAGAAACATTTTAAAATTCAATTAATTTGGGGGAAAATGATTCATATATGTAGCAATAGCCAAAAATACATTGTATGGGTCAAAATGATCAGTTTTGCTTTAATGCCAAAATCATTAGGATATTAAGTAAAGATACAAAAGATAATAAACTATTTTTTATTAGTAACATGCATTGCTGCTAAGAACTTCATTTGGGCAACTTTAAAGGCAATTTTCTCTCTCTCTCTCTATATATATATATATATATATTTTTTTTTGAAGGTTTTATTTTTAGTTTCAGTTTAGTTTACTATAATAACCCTTGCAGGTAATCTACCAATAACTAATCATACTAAATATGAGCAATATATTAAAGGTTGTATCAGCGATTTCTAGCCTAAAACATAAAGTGTCAATTTCAGCTGACCTTTCTTCACGATCCGCTCGCTGCCTGCCCCATAAATTGTCTGTGAAAAAAACGCGTCTCTCTGGTCAGCCTAGGGTCCGAGATATGCCAAAAAAACAATCGGCACTACCAACCTTTCCACAGATAAACAAACCGTGTTCCAACCAATCAGCGTCAGGGGGTTGGTGTTGTGGACTTTCCTACTGGTGCAGGGATGTGAGGGAGGCGGAGCGAAAGTCCACAACACCAAACCCCTGACGCTGATTGGTTGGAACACTGTTTGTTTATCTGTGGAAAGGTTGGTAGTGCCGATTGTTTTTTTGGCATATCTCGGACCCTAGGCTGACCAGAGAGACGCGTTTTTTTCACAGACAATTTATGGGGCAGGCAGCGAGCGGATCGTGATGAAAGGTCAGCTGAATTTGATACTTTATGTTTCAGGCTAGAAATCGCTGATACAACCTTTAACAATGGGCAATATGGATGTATAAGGAAGAGTAGATTGTACACACTCATAAACGTAAATTTAATAATATTCAACTCACTAACCATGATACTCTTGTAGAGGTTTCCGTTTCCCTGTTCAAGGCTTACTCGGATGATGCATGCATCCTGAGCTTGTGTGTTATATGCAGGCAGAAAACCAGGTGATGTGGGGGACATGGGCGTTAAGGAGATCGAGCGCCGGTGCATGCAGGGAGGTCCAGACAGTGTCGGGGAGGCCAGAGAAGCGCTGGTTGTAGAAGAGGAAGTGTCCATGGAGTGCAATGAGGTGCAGGAGGAAGAATCGGACAGCTACAGTAACCAAAACAGACATGCGTTTAATACATCTATATCTTAATACAATAGTATATTAATAATTATGTTATGATTTAAGATGTTTGTACCTTCTTCAGCTGAGTGTCTATAGAGTGTGTGGGTGTCATGCCTTCACTCTCAGAGGGACTAGAGTCACTGGAAGACACACTGACCGAGTCCATGCTCTCCCCAGAGCTGCCAGTAGGTGGCGATCGAGGACTTTCTCTCACAGGAGAGCTTGTGCTCGTGGCATCGGTTCCTAAGAAGAGTCTAGTGAGGTTGGAAAAACAAAAACAGACATTACATAAATTATTAGAATTTGTCTTCATCTTTAAATATGCATTACAATTCAAAAGATTTAGGTCAGTAAGACTGTTTAACTTTTTGGAGCATTAGCATAAATGACCTCAAAGCTAGCGCTGTCATTTTAATTTCATGGGATCATAAGAATAAAATATGATCGATTCAGACATGGTTTTAGGTCACTCACAGGCTTAATCTTTTCACCATACTCTTGCGGGGTTTTGGTGATGTTGGGCTGTTGTCTCCCAGTCCTTCAACTTCACATGACAGCGCATAACTGCAGGAAAATATTGGATCAATATTATTTTTAAGACTTACACAATACTTTGATGGAAAAAAGGCATGTAAAGTGAAAAATGTATGTACCTCTCCTCCTCTGAGTACTGAGGCTGACTTTTAAACCAGCGCAGAAATGCGGGATCAGGGGTCAGACAGTAACTATTGCACGCAGACTGCAGGAGCTTAATCTGAGCGATCACTTCAAACTCCTGCAAATAGAGATTTTGTTTAACATTCTCACAGATCTGACTGCCTATAGCCATGAATACCAGATTCAACAGATGTTTTGACTATAATAAAGACCAAATAATAAGGAATGTTGTACTTACTCTGCGCCGCTTTTCGAAATTAATCAGTCCTCCCTGTGAAGCACAGAAAGAGACTTTAACCCAGATTCTCAGTTCACTTTAAGTTTTGATTAAAGTTCTAGTGAAACAATCCAAAAGAAGGTCAAATAAACCTTGGTAATGAATACCTCATCGGTCTGGGAATGTTAGGTCAATAATAACATCAGAGATAATTCTTTATGAGGTTTTTTTCTTTTTCGTCGTGTGCATCTGACTCACCTCAACTTGGTCAGGCAGTGCTGTATCGAGCATGGTCAAATCTGTGAGAAATGTACCCAGGTATGGGATCGTCCCCTGCATGGCACCCTGGAGATGAAAAAGTTAGATATGTTTTTGTTAGCTTTAAGGTAACATGACACTTTTTATACACAATATTAAAAGGTTTGGTTCAACCAAAATGCGATCATTAATTATTCGACCTCATGTCATTCTAAACCAGTAACACTTCATCTTCAGAACACAAATTAAGATACTTCTGATGAAATCCGAGAGCTCTTTGACCCTCCATAGACAACAAGGGTCCTTCTACATTCAAGGTCCAAAAGGGTACCAAGAACATTGATAAAATAGTCCATGTGATATCAGTGGTTCAACTGTAATTTTATGAAGCTACGAGAATACGGACCATTTTGTTTATGGTACCTTTCTGGACCTTGAATGTGAAACGTGCTGTCTTTGGAGGGCCAGAGAGCTCTCGGATTTCATTAAAAATATCTTAATTTGTGTTCTAAAGATGAATGAAGGTCTTACAGGTTTGGAACAACATGAGGGTGGGTAATTAATGACTCCCTTTAACTGTTTTTTCTCAAATGAAGTACATACTGATGTTAGTTTTTTTACTAACTCACCATTTCTTTTTGTAACTGCAGTCTCTTTTGCGATCTTTTCTGGTGATCTTTGGCACAGCTGTCCAGACTGGCAAATTTTGAGGTGCCCTCCTGTGAAGATCAGAGAGATATCATTAGTTTTTGCAGGCTCAGGAAGAATTGGCAGAATTGTTTTTATTCTCTCAAGTTTCCTGTGTTAAATAGTTATATACTAAGAAATGCACTCATATTATACGTAAAAGCATTATCAAATTAGCCTAAAAAGTTTTTTTGATTCTACTTGGGCCTAGTTATTAGTGAATGGTAACTTAAATGCCTCTGTGCAAAGGAAAGACAAAAGAACTGAGACAGAGAGATGTGTGCATGAGCTCACCCTCATTAGCAGTTCCCTGCTTGTAAGGTAATTATTCTGGTCGGAGAAAATATCAGAAAGCTCTTCAAACATCTGCATGCTATCTCTAATGTAGCAGAGTGGAACAAAAACAGAGCATGCACATTCTTAATATTGTATAAAAAAAAAGTCATTACAGAACAACAACCATTTAAAAAACAAAAACAAACAAACACACACACATTAAGAGCCGGGGGTGAAAACTTTTTGAATTTAAAGATCAGGGTAAATTGAACTTTTTTTTTTTAGCAAACATGTAAATATCTTCTAAAGGGCAGTACTAATTGAAAAAATATGATATTTAGGCAAAATGCTCTTAATGCATCGTGTCTCCTTCTAAAGCTTCAGTGAGCGTTTGAACCTTCTGTAATAGTTGCATGAGTCCCTCAGTTGTCTTTAGTGTGAAAAGATGGATTTCAAAATCATACAGTCACTGTTGGAAAGGGTTCAAATAAAACAAAAATGCTGAAAAACCAAAGAATTTTTTTTTTTTTGAAGAACAGCAGGCAGTTTAACTGTTCAGGACAAACAAAGGACTCATGAACAACTATCACTAAACGAAACGAAAAAAAAAAGGTGTGGATCAGCTGTGGATCATTCAGATAACAAAACAGTTTTAAGAATCAAGTGTATGTAAACTTTTGAACAGGGTTATTTTTATCAACTGAACTATTATTTTCTCTTGGGGACTATATGTAAATGCCTTACATGTAAACGTCTGTGAAATATCTTATTTAGGTCAGTACTTAACAAAAAATAACATGCGTTTTGTATGATCCCACTTATTTTGCTAAAATATTTATTATTTTGCAGATTCTGCAAGGTGTATGTAAACTTTTGGCTTCAACTGTATATTGTTTGGAAATCAAGAATTGACAAAACTTGTTTATTGATAGAACTTACTTGGAAACAGAAGCCCACACTCTCTTCAGTCTGTAGATGGGGTTAGACTGCAGCGCCGACACCATGGCTCTCAGAGACGAGAAGTTCTTACGAATGCGACACTCCTGAAAACATGTTAATCCATGTTTACACATTTTCATGAACAAATAGGGCTAATGAGACTTTATCAGAAATCCTTTGGGAGGTTGAAAGTCATTATTATGTCTACTTTGGTTTATCTAGATCTCATCTAAAACAGTTATGTCTTACAATGACATAGATTAGGTGTCACTCTTTACCCAAGTGCTCTGAGAAAATTCCAGATCAACATCAGGCTTGCCAGGAAAATCACTCCACAGTAAAGTGCTGCAGATTGATTTAGTTCAAATAAGCCTGAGGTTGACAAGTTCAAACGTGAGCAAATCATAAATCATACTGGGAGGTGTGCGCATGTGTACCTGTGCAATGTCGATCCAGCGCTGGATGATGCGAGCACGCAATTGTGGGCGTATCTGTCGCTGACGGAGGATGGTGCTGACCACGCACGCTGTTACCGCATTAAACTGGGTGATGGTGGCACGGATGGTGGGCGCACTCTGTTTGCCATCCTTTTTATCTCGCTGAGACCAAATAGCACCCAGACAGTGATGAGGAACCACCTTCTTAAACAACAGCTGTGGAAGGAAGGAAATATTTCATAGCTTGAGCCAAAGAATGTGCAAAATAATAGTTCATGTCCTGATTTAATCTAGGTTTCTCTCTCTCACCGAATCCATATAAGTCAGCTGCTCTGCTACAAGGTCAACCTCAAAGGAGAAGAAATCCTCCTGCAAATCGATCTCAACTTCCTCATCTTCCCCAATGCAGAAAGGGTTGGTGTACTGAAAGCCTCCTGCAACAAAAAGACAGCAGGTGTTTTTGTATGCATAGGAAGAGAGAACAAACATGAATAGACAAGAAGTTAGATAGGATGGATAAAATTGTTAACAGTAAGCGGATATGACTTACCTTCAGTCTCATTCTCTAGGCTGGCCTGGACACGCAATTGTTCTAGCAGACTCTGAGCCCGGCGCATTGGCTCAGAGCCTGGCATGGCCTTCTGCAGGAAACCCAGCACACGATGCAAGCTCGGATATGATGGAGGTTCCTGGAAGTCCTCTGGACACTGATCCAACCAGGCTCTTAGAATAGAGGCCAAAGCACTTAAAAAAATAACACATAGATGTTTGTATAAACCAGAGAAAACCAGATGGCGCAAACTAGAAAGGAAATCTCTCATAGTACAATTTAGCAGAAATGCTGTGCTTCACAAAGCAACCAAACACCATCATTCATTAGTTCCCTTTTATTTTTAATTGCTTTCTAAGTCACACACACACACACACACACACACACACACACACACATACGTGCACACAATATCACAGAGTTTGACCTCTATTTTTAAGCTACCATGGAAATGAAACAACAAACGTGAGCTGCTCGGAAGTCAATGCAGATACAGTGGCACGTATAACCAGACTCACTTTCTTACAGCGCCTCTGCTCTCACCAGTCCGACACTGGTTACGGTCTCCTTCGCAATCCTCAAAACTACCATACCTGAGAAAGAACAGAGAAACAAACCTGTTAGCATGCAGACAAAGGTGACCTTGGACCACAAAATCAGTCTCAAGTAGCACGGGTATATTAGTAGCAATTAGGGCTGCACGATAGATCGTTTCAGCATCGTCATCGCGATGTACGCATGCGCGATAGTCACATCGTGGCAGTCACGATGCAGGGCAAAAAAAATTATGTGTGTCTGATTTAAAAATGTACTTTCTATATTTCTAAACTTTCTATTCACGGATCTATATTTGTCTAAAATAAAGTAATTAACTCATGTTTGAAGGTTCCTTAAAAACTACAATGCACACGTTGCTTCACCTACTTCATGCATGCAGTCTCTGCGTGCGCATGGCGAAATGAGCGCGGGACGGGAGAAAAGCGCCGAAATGGAAGATTTGGTCGCAAAAAGAAATGCAACGTCGGTCATATGGAAGTATTTTGGATACAAAAAGGATGCTGCTGACCAAAAACAGGTGCTTTGTTGGGAGTGCCTGGCAGTTGTTGCCACAACTCTCGGAAACACTACGAATTTAAGGGACCGTTCACATGTCACGCCTAATCAAATACAAAAAAAAAAAAAAACCTAAAAATGCGTGTAAAAACCGCTAGGCGCGCCGCTTTCTCCTTCTTTCCAAAGCCCTCTGTAACTTGAGCGTCTGCCGTTGCTAAGCAACCATGACCCGCGGAAGTTTCATTAAAGATAAATAAACAAAGATAAATGGATTTCCAAAACTAAAAATTGCTTGCAGTAGCTCTGCTGCTAAAAAATGTTATCCCTGTAACAGCTATGATCAGCTGTTCCTCCATCTTGGCTAAGCTTTTAATGTTTTTTGTGAAAGGAAGAAGCTGATTTCCATTTCATCAGGGTAAAAGCAACATTCATTATTAATTTCATATTAGAGCCTTGATTTGCCTGAATTGACAGTGAATAAGGTGAGTCAAACTGTTTATGAAACTACCCAAAATAAGCTTTAAAAAGTATTTTATTTCAGAGTTTTGATTATACTGTACTTTTACATTTTTTTTATTCTTTGAAAATGCTTACAAAATTACCGCAATTATTCTTGAATTATTATTTGATTTTTAAGCAGTTCAAAACAACCTGATGAACATAAATGAATTTGTACACATCGCAATATATATCGCAAGAAAAAAAATATATTGCAATGTAATTTTTTCCCAATATCGTGCAGCCCTAGTAGCAATAGCCAATAATACATTGTATGGGCCAAAAATTATAGATTTTTAAATGGCAAAAATCATTAGGATATTAAGTAAAGATCATGTGAAGATATTTTGTAAATTTTCTACTGTAAATATATCAAAACTTAATTTTTGATTAGTGATATGCATTGCTAAGAACTTCATTTGGACAACTTTAAAGGCGATTTTCTCAATATTTTGATATTTTTGCACCCTGTATCTTGACCAAATATCCTCCTATCCTAAGAAACTATACATCAATGGAAAGCTATTTCATTCAGCTTTCAGACAATTTATAAACCTCAATTTCGAAAACTTGACCCTTAAGATTGCTTTTGTTGTCCTGGGTCACAAAGGTAAAGGCAGTAACCACTGAAAAAGGACAATAAAACAAAACAAGCAATATAAAATCTAAACCATCAGGTATGAAAATAAAATAAAATAATTTTTAGTAATAAAGTAATACTTAAGATGCATTAAACTATTAAGTATAAAGCATAGATTCAGGGTTCCCACATTTTCAGAGAAATCACCCAAATTTTTCCATTATAAAATATCAGGTATTGAAATAAAGTACAGTACATAATGTTTTTAGATGTATTTAAACGGCATAGTCTAGTCCATACATCCAGGTTTCCCACATTTTAAGATAAATAAATGGCCATGATTTTCCCAGTCACTTGTGATGACTAGATATGAATTTTTAAAAATCAGTTTGTAATGATTGCTTTCACACAAAAAAATCCAGTAGAAGAAATACTTTAGAACTAACCATAACTAGAAAAAAATATTTTGACCATAGACCTTCTATGACCTTTTATTCACTTATTCACGACTTTCACACTTCAAAAATCACACTTTTGAAACTCCCTGGTATTTCTATGTTATCAAAGACTGCAATCCCTGTAGATCTGATATTTTGACCCACATCCAATTTTTTGCTTAACCTGTTTACATTAACACAATCTAACCGACTGTGTTCAGTTGGTGTCATTCTTTAGGGTTTATTAAACACACTTTGGTTAAAAATCATCCTTTTTACCTTGTTAAAATCAGCTCTGTTCATAGCAACCCGTTTCAGTGGATGCCTCTTTAAATGATAATGAGCTACTGCTTACTCCACCCCTTTCTTTCAGTTTTTTGTGTATTCGTTGGCACGTTACCATCAAAAACAAAACTAATCCACTGCATCCTCAGTGACTCTGAAAGTCAGTATTTTCTCTGTCGTGAGAAAATGAAGACTCTTTTGTTCACTTTTACATTCAAATACAAAACACCTGCATTGTTTTTGAGACATTGTGGTTGCTACAGCGCAGAAAAAAAAAAAAAGTGGACCGTGTACAATTGGCTAAGGGGACAGAGGGCAGAAATATACTAATACGGGACAATCTGTCAGCGTTTGTGGGTGGGGCCTGACATCAAAATGGCTTGATAATTGAGACTGTTTAAGATTTTTGAAGATAAAAAAAAAAAAAGAGTGAATGGATTTTTATCAGTGTAGGGTGGTTGTATTCACACACTGCTAAGACATATTTATAATGCAAACACCATTTATAAGTGAATTTTGCATCCGATGTCCCCTTTAATACCTCAAATACCAATATGGGGACTCTTCACTAAGCATACACACAAACATGAACATCGAAAACATGCACACAAGAGTACACACCTGTCAAGCAGCAACTCCAGTACACTCTGCGTAGTAGCAAAGGCCCTGTATGTGGAGAGGAAGATGCTGGTGTAGGTCAAGTCATTATCACCGAATGCTGTGAGGAGTGTCTCTACCAAGCGCTCCAGTGTCCCCGCCCGGATACTCCTGATCTTACATGTCTCAAGCTGGCTGACTGTGTGACCTGGGGGCAAGCGGTCACCCTCCGCCTGAAAGAGCAAAGGAAAATACTATGAGAGAAATATAAAAGGAGGTCAATTTTTAAACACACATTCAAGTAACGTGCAGAGGGAGAAAATCAGAAATAAACAGGGGCAGAAAAAGAAGTAGACCTTGGTGCTGCAAGCACGCTACAACAGGAAACTCTACAATCTGCTTTTAATCAGAGCAACCCTCCTCCTCCCTCTCTGAGACACGCTGGAAGGTCGGCAGACTTCTTAAAAATGCTTCATTAGTTGAAAAAAAAACTGTTCACACAAAAAACTGAGTGATTTGAAAGTAGGCCACAAAAAGGTGAATGTCAGTGAAACAGCAACACTAAATCTTCTAGAAAAAAAAAATAAAACGACTGAGTTGCAGTCGCTAAAACTAGGTCAAACATTAAGCACCATGACCTCTCTAAAAACAAACCTCTCTAAATGTGCTTTCTTTTAATTGCACTGTCAATCAAATGTCTGTGTTTAAATTTTTATAGCATGAACTTTAAAGCTTGTTTTTGAGATCATAAATGTCACATTTATGAAATGATTCAGGTGTTTTCACCCATTTAATGTAGAAACAGCTGCGATCCAACAAACTAAAGCCCTATGGAAATCACATCAGCTCATAAGTGCTTTGTTTTCTGATGTTGATTCAGAAGGGTGTTGACAATATGGAAAAAGTTATTCAAGGTTAAAGCAACAGATTATACTATATTCACCGCTGTAATTTCGGAACGGAGCCATAACAGCATGCCTTCATCAAATAACAATGTTGTATAAACCTTGAAACTCATGCAGCAAATTTTTTGGTTGAAAAATGCAACAGAGAGCAAATATTAATGTTTTCCTGTCACTAAAACACATAAGTAGTGAACACTGAGGAAAACATAAGATCTTCTTTTGTGTATAAGAAAGTAAGCCATTTAGTTTTGGAATGACACGAGTGTGATTAAACAGTCACAGGACTTTCATTTTTGAGTGAACTAACCCATTAACCAAGCTTTAACTTTTACAAAACAACTCTATATAAAGTTTTATGTGTTTTCTTGCGCCCATCCATGAAGACTAATGACCAGAACACTATGAGAACCCCACAACTAAATACATCCGTAAACTATAAAAAGCTTTACAAGGTCACCCTTAATATGCCCTACTGTCTGGCCGGCCCAGCATGGGCAGCCGAAGTGTTTCTTTAAATAAGAGTGGAAGTGCATTCAGATCAAAGGCCTCCTCTCACCCCCAGCCATCTTGCGCCTTTGTTAGCCGCCTGCTGGATTTGGACCCTCTTCAGCGTCACGTTGTATATGGCTCCTTCCTCAACCTCCTCTCCCCAGTCCTGCACAGAGCTCTGCAGAGGGAGAAAACAATCAGTGTTACTTCATTTGGAATGTCATGGCGTAAAACTGGGGAACAATATGTCTCAGTTCGGTATAAACAGGAACTCCGGCTTTAAATTTTAGTATCAAAAGACAGACATGATGGGGGTGAGTGGAGGAGAGAAAATGATAACTCATTTGGAGGAAGGAGACAGAGAGAGGGGGAGAGAGGAGAAATGAGATCAGAGCTGGCATGGAGTTTTAAAAAAATTGGCCTGAGAGCTTTTACAGATTCTTAAAAGTGAAAGATTTCTCTATCCAGCCTTGGAGTTCAAGAACCAAAGTGTAAACATACACACAATACAAACAATATAATGGGTGTCTGGGCGAGTGGAGCCTTTCAGGCTAGCATATCATTCATATTAAACTGTTAGACCAAAAATATCAATAAATTCTGCCTACTTTATAATATAAAAGGTAGAACTGTGACATACAAAACCCAGAACAGTCTTTCATATTCAAAATAAATCTATAACCTCCATTAAAGTCAAGATAAAATGGAAGTAGTGGAAAATCTTTTCTTCCTCATTGTGACGTACATCCGGGTAAAATTGATTACTCAATGGAAAAAGAGGAGGGCGGGATTTGGTTCTCCTCATCGGTTGTTAATTGTATGGCAGCAGATCTGAATGCGAACTTGCAGTTGATTGTAAAGATGACATTTTAATTGAATAAAAAATGTAAACAACAGACATTTTAAGAATTGCGAGGTTAATAAAAAGAAACACATGTTTACAATAAGATCAATAACATGTAGAAAATGCCAGCTTTAAGGATAAAAATTCTTAGAGTGCAAATAAATTAGAAAACGAGAATTCTATTTATTTATTTAGTTATTTTTTTTCTGTGCATACTTTAGAGACTGTGAGAAGACTTTAAATGAGTACAGATGTTTAGATGTTTAATAAACTGTTGCCTTCATGCACACTAAAAATGCACCTAAAGGAATTTGTGAAATATTGCTGTTTCACTAACGATGTCACCAGACTTTTTTCCAAAAAGTTTCCAGAAGTCTGGAAAAAGTCTGGCTTTACTGTGGCATCATGGACCTGCCCTTGAATTCTGTGAAAGTCAGAACTTTTTATTTCTATGAAAATTCATCCAAAGCCATGCTATATAGGCCATTTTACAAAACTGGTCCAAACTGCTTTTCCACAACCAAAAAAAAAAAAACACATTTAAAATGCATTTTACTATTCAAATTTTCAATGTTTACTAAGATCCTTCTATTATCTATTGAAACTCACAATAATATTATAAATATTAGTAAGCTTAATATATATACAGTCCTCATTTATTGGGTATTTTCAATTGGGAGGTGGCTGTCCCGAACTCTAACCCCTGAATTTCAACTTATAAACATTATATTAAAATAATTATTGAATTTTCCCATTGTTGTTTTTTTAAAAGTATCTTTTGATTCATTTAAAAAGTGAAATTCAAAAACAATATTTATTTTCTATTTTCTAAATGAAACTTTATGTAAAAAAAAAAATGTGTTCCACATTTTCATGTCACTACCAAAACAGTGTATGCTTTAGTTCATTGGCTGAGATTGATTTTAACTACACCCCTACATTTATAATCAGGAATTATTCACGTGTCCTTTTCTCTCATTGCAACAAGGTACGAGTAGATAGGCTCCATAATTTTTGAAGTAAATGTGCTCCAAAGTCTGAAAAATCTTTGTGTAATATTAAGCAGCGTCACTACCGAACACCTTTTGTTCTGCAATTAAACACTTTTTTGGGAGTTATTCCATAACGTTTACTTTTTATATGTGTACCACTGTTCAGAACTGTGCTGATTAACATCTTTGAAACAGGTTCAAAAGTATCTAAAATTGTTATTACCAAAACAGTCACAAACAAAACATTTGGTGGAGTTTCTGTAGTGACATATTTGTTTTTTTGGGTGTGATTCCATCATTTTGTCACAACTAAAACATGTCATCATTGTTTTGGTAGTGACAAAAGGGAACACATAATCCTTTATTTGTGGAAAACAAATTTTAGTTTTAGTAGTGTTTGTGATGTGGTCACTAATGTCACTACCGAAAATGTGCAGTCACTGCCAAAACATGGGATGTTTTGTCAAAATTAAAGTATACTAAATTATCAACTAAGATGTTACGATAGTTTTTGGTTCAATGCATATTCAAACTAATGAATCCTTAACTTTAAAATCAGTATGATCAACTTTTTGCCATTTGCAAAGAAAAAAATTGATTCAAAATACAACAAATCTCATAAATTACACTTGAAATATTGTGAAAAATGTAATTGTTATGGATTTACCTCTGAAAAAAAAAAATAGCAAAAAAAAAATAATAATTAAAATGCAGATGTAAGCAAACTCCTAAGAGGTCAATAATAACCCTTCTAATCAAATTATTACCGTGTTTCGAAAATACAATATGAGAATTAACTGCGCAATTACTAGAAATGTCCATCTTAGATATTATACAATTTGCATACATACAAGACGTTTCCAACTCTGACTTTGGACCAATTTTGTAGACCATTGGGCCATTTCTAATAGTACATATCTGTGCATTACTTTCAAAGCCATCAACCCTGACATTAGAAACATCTCCCTACTGAGCTTTTTCCCTATTGCAGCAAATCCAGACTACGTCTGCACTTTTATGCGCCTGAAAGAGTTACTGTCCCTGGAAATGAAGTGGATCGGTCTGTCTGTATTTCCCGGGCCGTTTCCTGTACAGTGCATTCAGAGAAAAACTCAGCTGGATGAGTCATCCAGGCCGCACTCAAAAACAATGGTAGGAGGTCTCCACACCCGCTGCCCGGACCCTGTCGTGTCCACAATCTATGCACTGTGCTGCCCCTTTGTACTGGAAGAAATGTTTTCCAAAGCGGCTTTTAAAGCCTGCTCAGCGGTCCAGCGGCATAGGCAGTTATTAGAGAGGGTGGGGCTACACATGAGGAAACAAAATAGTTTTTCTCTGAAATAAAAAAGCGGAGTTCTAGTATTGGGGTCACATGCGATTGAGGTAAGGTTTATTAGCTTTAATTATCAGGTTTATCCAGTTAATTCTATTGTATTATGAACTGGTATTATTAGTTTTATCAATGGCTTTTTCTTATTATTTTATTTATTACTTAATTTTATTAACATTTATTGCTAGAGCAATGCCAATTCCATTGGTTCTACACTTAGAAAACACAAAAACTGATGAAAAATACTACTGTAAAGCATCTGTCCAATATGTAAGTGTAATAAATATCTGATAAAAATAATAATGCAAATATGTAGTTAACAAGTATAGAACTTAGTCAATTAAAATGGACTATGAGAATCTATGTGGCCAAGTTAAACACCATAATTTTAACAATAATGAAAGCCCTGTAAAACATTGCAACAAATTGACTTAAAAAGCTGTGGGACAGTTGAGGACTCTGTTTAGGTCCCTAAAATCCTCTAAACAAACAATGAAAGAATGCTGCCCATGTTATCATCCCAAACAGAGGAGTGCGAGATATTACTGCAGTAAAATGTAATTTAACAACATTATTTATATTCCCCACGACCCCCTCCCCTTCTAAACTCTTCTTTATCCTCCCTACTAAGCTTTCTTCCCCCCCTCCCTCTTCTGTCTTTCCCCCTAGAAAGCCGCAAAATCAACAATGTGCAGGGGGCAAACGAACCGCAACTTCTTACCATTTTAGCTTTCCAAGCGAATTTCATGGTGAGGGCCTCTCTCATCGTCCGGTAGCGGCATTAGAACACAGCCCAAGTCCAGCGAGAAAGGGTAAAATGTTTTCAAGTATAGTACGCCGAGCTTATCCTGTGTGAATTGTCCTCCTCCAGCGCACACACACAGCCCGTCACGGATCTCTGGAGTCTCAAGCTGCTCCGCTCCCTCCCTCTGGCTCTGCAGTCCACCCCCGCTAGTGAATGACACAACTCCGCCCACTGCACTCTCTCTCTCCCTCCCTCCCGCTTTAGTAGTTTGCTTTCTATTCCTTTTTATTTTGGAATGCTGCGTACATTTTTTAAATAACTTTTGTACACCATCATAGATTAGCACTGAACATCAACATTAGCACTGAAGAAACTTAATAAACGCACGAGAACAGACAGTGCAGGCGAAAATGAAAAAGTAAAATCCGATTTTAGGTACACAAATAATTTTTTTCTGAATGCATGTTATTGAATCAAGTCCCCAACCTACACTAGCAGTCAAAGGTTTTTGAACAGTATTTTTAATGTTTTGTAAAGAAGTCTCTTTTGCTCACCAAGCCTGCATTTATTTGATCCAAAGTACAGCAAAAGCTGTAAAATTTTGAAATATTTTTCCTATTTAAAATAACTGTTTTCTATTTGAAGATATTTTAAAATGTAATTTATTTCTGTGATTTCAAAGCTTAATTTTTAGCATCATTACTCAGTCACGTGATTCTTCAGAAATCATTCTAATATTCTGATTTGCCACTCAAGAAACATTTATTATTATTATTATTATTATGTTGAAAACAGCTTAGTAGAATGTTTTCAGGTTTTTTGATGAATAGAAATAAAAATGGAAATCTTTTGTAACATTATAAATGACTTTATCATCACTTTTGATTAATTTAAAGCATCCTTGCTAAATAAAAGTAGGCCTATTAATTTTTATAATTTCTCCCCCTTAAAAAAAAACTATACTGACTCCTAGATTTTGAATGGTATAGTGTATAATGTTACAAAAGCCTTTTATATTTCAGATAAATGCTGATCTTTGGATCTTTCTATTCATCAAAGAATCCTGAAAAACTGTTTTAAATATTGATAATAATAAATGTTCCTTGAACAGTAAATCAGCATATTAGAATGATTTCTGAAGGATCATTTGACACTGAAGACTAGAGTAATGATGCTGATCATAAATTACATTCCAAAACATATTCAAACATAAAAAAGTTATTTTAAATAGTAAAAAATATTTCACAATATTACTGATTTTGCTGTATTTTGGATAATTTAAATGCAGGCTTGGTGAGCAGAAGAGAATTCTTTAAAAATTATTTTAAAATCTTCCTGTTCAAAAACATTTGACTGGCAGTGTACATTTTTTCATTTTTCCGTAATCTGTTTCACTTGGATCTATGTCACAAAAAAAAAAAAAAAAACGACCTGTTGCTACTTCCATTACGTCACAACTTTAAATGCCTCAAGATGGAAAGATTCTAAAACGATTGGATGACAAGAGACAATGTGAGGAAGGCTGACGCTGTAGTTGATTGTCTGGATGAAGGGATTTTCCATTATGTCCCTTATATCCAGGACGTCTGGCTTTTCATTTGTTTAAACCCAGTGGAGACAAGGTTGAAACTAGCAGGTGTCACTGGCTATTCATTCTCACACACACACACACACACACACACACACACACACACACACACACACACACACACACACACACACACACACACACACACACACACACACACACACACACACACACACATGTTGGGTTTACATGTTTTATGGGGACATTCCATAGGCGTAATGGTTTTTATACTGTACAGACCGTATTTTCTATCGCCCTAACCCTACACCTAAACCTAGCCCTCACAGGAGATTGTGCACACTTTTACTTCATCAAAAAAACTCATTGTGCATGATTTATAAGCCTGTTTCCTCATGGGGACCTGAGAAATGTCCCCACAAGGTCAAAATTTACTGGTATTCCTATCCTTGTGGGGACATTTGGTCCCCACAACGTGATGAATACCAGGTACACACACACACACACACACACACACACACACACACACACAAACACACACCTCTGATCTCATACACAGCTATAGCCCTAGGAAATAGATAGACATAGTGTGTATCTATATGCACAACCACCACTGCAGCAGTAGTGATGCCAATCTGTAAAGGAAACAAACTGTATCATTTGATTACATTCAAGGTGTGGGAACTGAAACTATATTGACTGACCACTAAATCTGCACAAACACAACCTGTTTAAGCAATAGTACAACAAAATTTTGTTTTTATATAAGAACTTTGTCCTTTTGTATGATTTAGACCAGCTATTTAACTCAAAAAGGTTTTTTTCTACCACAGATTCAAAAATTTTACACTATGTCGGCAATTTTCATTCTTCTATGGAAGCCTGTTTCCACCACTAAATAAAAAAGATCAAAAGCTAATTGTGACTTCTTATCTCACAATTCAGACTTTTTTCTTGCAATTGTGTGATATAAACCCAAAATTGCGAGTTATAAATTCACAATTGCGAGATATAAACTTGAAATTGCTAGAAAAAAGTCAGAATTACGAGATTATATCTTGCAATTCTGATTTAATTTCTTGCAATTTCAAGTTTATGTCACTCAGTTATAAATTGTGATATATAAATGTGCAATACTGAGAAAATATCAGTGTTTTTTCCCTGAGCAATAATACTAAGAAAAAAAAAAGTCAGAATTGCGAGTTTGTATCTTTAGCTTTATTTCTAGAGTTTATATCCCACAATTCTAACATTTTAACTCACAATTTCGAGTTTATATCTTGCAATTCTGACTTTATTACTCGCAATTGTGTGATATAAACTCAAAATTGTGGGTTATATAAACTTGCAATTCTGAGAAAATATCAGTGTTTTTTCCTTGAGGAAAATATTCTGAGAAAAAAAGTCAGAATGGCAAGTTTATATCTCGCAATTCTGACTTTTTTGTATCACAATTCTGACTTTTTAACTTACAATTTTGAGTTTATATCTTGCAATTCTGACTTTATAATTCTGAGTTTATATCACTCAATTCTGAGAAAAAAAAATCTGAATTGCAATTTAAGTCAGAATTGTTAGAAAATCCCACTTTTTTCCCTGACAAAAAAAGTAAGAATTGTGAGATACAAACATGCAATTCTGAGAAAAAAAAGGCAGAATCGCGAGATATGACTTTATTTCTAGCAATTTCAAGTTTATATCTTGCAATTCTGACTTTATTACTTGCAATTGCAATATTATACAATTCTGAAAAAAAGTCAAAATTGTCAATTTTTTTTAGATAAAAAGTCCCAATTACTTTTTTTCATTAAGTTTTTTAATGTTTTTTATTAAGTGGCAGAAACAGGCTTCCATAAAAGAGTGTTTTAAGTAAATTTAAGTGCATCAAGATGTCTCACACCAGGTTTGACCACTGTTATGGTACTTCCATAAAAATTTTTTGGTCATTTTTTCAAACTTAACAGCCTCTGGACACCATTTAGTTTCATTGTATGGAAAAGACCAGTGTAAACATATGGCCTAACATCACAGTTTGTGCTCTGTGGGGGGGAAAAATCATACAGGTTTAGTAAAACAAAAAAATATATTTTGGGTGATCTATCCTTATAGACACATACAGAGAAAAATATCTAATTTGTTTAGTTTTTCTGGTGTTTAGTTTCAGGTGGGGAGGCACAGGGGGTGGGCTTAGGAAACAAGCTTAGCGGGAATCTTAGGGAGCGTGTTTAGACCCCTAGGGAGGCTGAGGATATCTGTCCTGTCGACACCAATAGAGACATACTGGATCTAAACCTCCCTAGAGTACAATCGCAGTCTCCAGTCAGTCTCTCCTCCTGCGGTGGACTCACACACACAAATACACGTAAACACACACAAGTAAACACACACGCACAGGGCCTGTGAAGCTATGGAGCACATCGACATGAGTAACGAGAGTGCTGTTATTGCACCACTGTGGGGGGAAAAGCACACATTCCAGGAAATCTCCCACTTCCTGTCTGCAGCCTCCCAACTCTGTGTGCCTGTCGTCATTGTACCTGACCGGCGAGCCAGCTATCATGTCTACACTGCCAAAGGCGCTTGCAAAAACCTGAGGGATAACGAAATTGCGGGTCTAGTCCATTCTGTGTATGTATGGGAGATTTACGGTTCAATCTCGGGCTGCTGTGTTGTGCGAGCGTCACCAGAAGAGTTATAAGCTGAGCTGACGCAAACAGAGAAAGCTAGAGCTAGAGGGCGCTGGGAGGGAACCATTCAAGATGGCGTATCTGTCTGTGTTATGACGTGCCAGGCAACACAAGTTCTTCCTGGAAGTTGTTTGATAAAAAAGTTCAATATTATCTTTAATCGGAGTCACAGAGTCATTCTCAAGAATCTACGGCCCCTTGTTGCCAAGACATTGCAGTATAATTTTCAATATGCTGTTTGCTTTCTTTTTAAATCAATTTTACACAAAACCAACACTGAAACCCTGCAACTGCAGGTTATTCAGATGAAGACCAAAGGGATCAGACTTTCAGCCAATGCAAGAAAACCATTCGAAATCTCTGATTTCTTGAATAGAAATTATATTGAGATTCTCAATGGGGAATTGGTTAAACACTGCAGCTGGAATTGCTTGCCAGTTCAGTGCTAAACAGTGTAAGGATTGGTCTTAGCATATTTAAGAGAAGTCGGACTAAAAGCGTACTCTGCCAGGTGTAACCCTCTAAAATTAGGGGTTCAAGCACGTAGCGCTGAAACCCTATTTTAATTGTTAGAGTGGCCAAGGATGAGCAATCTCCACATAAAACTGATTGAGCAGACTAAACCGTAAGTCGTAGAGACTTTAAAACTTGGAGGGAAGGTAGTACTGTAGCCTGACGGGGGCGCTACAGCGATCAAAAGTACGAAATCGCTCATAACTCCTAAAGGGTTCGTCGCAGGATCCATTCATCCCTCACTCTGGCAAAATTTTCAGGTATTTTGGACTTTTTGAAAAATCTACTTTTGCAAATTAGTCCTAGGTTTAAAAACCTTGAACTTTCGACCCTCTGTAGCAAAGGGACGCCAAAATGTTTGAAAGGGGCAGGGCTGCTTTGACTAAAATGGCTGTAACTTTTAAATGGAATGAGATATCTTTGCCAAACTCACAATGCATATGTAAGAGCTCAATCTGAGGTCACATGAAAAAAGTGTTCCTATAAGAACGGCCATAACTATGCAACCGTTTGTCCTATCGACGTGAAAATTGGTACACGCGGTCTTGGTCCAAATTGCCACAGGTGCTCAAAGTTCATTGGCCAGTGGCAGCCAAGTTTTTTTAAAAATGCAAAAAACATGGCTGCCACTGACCAATGAACTTTTAGCACCTATTAGACAAGTTAAACAGAGGTTGATCAGAGCGAAACTCGGTGGGCCTGTTTGACTCACGGACACTGGGGGGCAATACACATTTTTCAAGAGTGGAAATGATTATATATTGTGTGGTTTTTCACACATATGCATATCATACAATAGACCTCCTTTTTCCAAATGACTTAGCCACTAGAACCACTGCTGTCAATCAAATCGTTTGTTAAATGATTGAGAAAAAAAACTACTTTTGTGAAAAAGTCCTAGGTTCTTCGCTCAATCTGGAATAAAACACTGCTGTGCAATTTTCTGGACTCTCTAGGTCAGTAATTATCAAAACAAATGTTGAAATTTACCCTTTGGGAAGGTATAACAGGGTTGTTTACAAAAGGGGCCAGTCCAAAAATCCCCAAAAGCCTATAACGCCTAAAGGAAAACTCAAAACTTCACAAAACCTGGTGAGCACATGCAACAGGTGATTATAAACAAGCATGCACTATTTTAGGAAGATCTGACCACAGCTGGCGCTATAATTGTCATAAACATTAAAAAAACATCATATTTCTATGGCAAATAACCTCTTGCTTTTTAAATCATTGATTTAGGTGGTTACAGACTTGCTTAATAATATGTAATGTCTTTTTTGCTTAAATGGCTTAAAGTGCTTGCAGATACATTTTTAGTTGTAATCCTCTTTTGTGCACAGTGGTTACTGTTCTCTAATTTTGATCCCTGTGTTTTTCACAAAATAATGTTTTTTGTCGAACTTCTATGGTATTTTGTAAAGCATATTAGTAGAACAGTGGTATGCCGACAACTAATATTCTTACAAATTTTGAGTGATGAAGATTAACAATATATATTTTTTTAATTTATAGATTGTTCTCTAATTTTGATTTCCACTGTAACCAAATGTTGTGAATAAAGTGCTTAAAATGTGTATAAAAATGCAGTATGCAAGTATACATTCTAAACAGAACAAAAAAAAAATCCATTTCTCTATTTTCATTAATTTCTCCATTTCCCCTTTCATGAGTGAGCTGTTTTCTTTTCCGCCTTATCGACACCACTTAATATCACCATAACATTACTGTAATTAACTGAGAGGGATGAATGAAGAACTGAAAGTTCTTGAGTGGCTCCTGGGGTTTTCAGATGAAAGAAAACTGAAAGAAAACAAAAGACAAGAGCAGCATCTTCCCCACTGAGCACCATCAGAAGCACAGCCTAACTGTGCCACAATGGAAACTCTGTCATTGTGAAATATGTGGTCAAAACATCTGTTAGCATCAAATAGCTGGAACTGTGAAGGACTCTCAAAGAAACACACTTCCCAGAATATTAAGAGAAGGAATGCAGGAAAGAAGGAGAGAAAGTGTGATTGTTTATGTACCTCAATATCTTTTAACATGCCCAGTAGAGGGCAGCGTGACACGATTCTGCTCAGTGTCTGCAACGTCAGCATAGGACAGAATGAACAATAACTTTATAGCTAAGAGTTTTATTGTTAAGAGTTATGATCTGCTCCAAATGGCAGTTTGAGTGTTTTACACTGAAACGAAGAAACATGTCACTCTCTCTTTTGTTAGTTATTCAATATCGCCCAAATTTACCACAATGTTTTTCTAGATTTATGTGAAGCATCTGTGTCATCTGGTTATTAATTAGTAACCATTCACCAATAAAAAATACAATACAACATATTGTGCAAACTTAACCATACTCAGCTGAAAATGAAAGACTCCTGAAAAACAAAATCCGTTTTTCCAGAGGCCTGTCCTGTGTTTAGAGTATCATAATAACAGAACCTGACAGGAACTGTGGCAGACTGATTATACAGTCAGCATTAAGATTATCATAATCATTCAAGTATGGGTTTAATACGTTCAGTGATTGGTCAAAAACAAGGAAAATCCTGGAAGGCATCCTTTGATTACTAATATGGTGGCCAGTTGTTTGTGGGGAGTTGAGTAGGTGTTGTTAATCTTTCCCTCTGACCTGGAGCTAATAGGCTTTAATTAGCCAGTGTGGTTAGTCTGGTTTGGACCCCCATGTTAGAAAAACCATCTGCCACCATAATCATAAACAGATGGATCGATGGAAAGATGGCTGGATAGATAGATAGTCTGTCTGACTGTGATTCTGCTGATTCTATCTGCTAGGAGTGTTTGCTAATCAGATAAATAACTTCAGACAGTTAAGTAACTTCATCACTGGGCCTGATCCTGTCTGCTTGAGTTTCTAAACCTCCATCCATCCCTTCATTTTGCCTCTCCTTCCTCTCTGACAGAGGGGGCAGTAAGCCAGGCCACATGACAGGGATCAGGCCAGCCGGGGGGAGAAAGAGGGAATGAATGGGGGGCTGTAGGAGGGAGCTGTTGTTTTTTGCTGTGTGAGGCTAAGAGGACCGTGTGCGTGTGTTTGTGTAACTGCTGCAGTGACCTGAGTGGCTCCACACCTGTCATCTACCACAGCTAAGATGATTCACAGACCTCCCAGAACGAGCGTTTACCAGCACAATCTCTTTACAGTACCTCGAATACACACACATGCCATTCCTTGCACACTTGTTTTCTCCATTATGCCATACGCACTGGTCTACCCTGTATAACCTCTTGTTTTATACATGTGGGGTATGAATTTTCTGCCCCAGTTGAGTGATTTGCCATCTTTGGACTTTGGCCTGAAGCGTCATACTGTCAGATTGAGGGTGAGAGCAGTCATATTAGCAGCTTTAATAACTTGTTCCATTATCATACACTCATTGAACCAAACTCCACCGTGGAAGTTCAATAGTGCAGTCATGCAGACTAACATGCCTATGGAGAATGCCATCCATGTATTTTGCTACTACAATACTTAAAGAGCATGCAATATTAGGAAAAGCCATCTATTTATGCAACTGTTCAAATGTTTTGGGTCAGTAAGTTTTTTTTAATACTTCAAAATATATAAACTTTCAAATAAATGTTCTTTTGAACTTTAATAAAATTGCATCATGGTTTTGACAAAATAATATTCAGCACAACTGTTTTCAACCTTGATAATAGAAATGTTTTTTGAACATCAAATCAACATATTAGAATTAGGGGTCGACCGATATATGTTTTTCAGGGCCAATTACAATACCAATTATTACAGAGAAATTAAAATTAAAATTAATGATAAGAAAATGAAGAATAACAAGGGCTGTGACAAAAACTTTCTTTAAACGCCTTTAAATTTTATCGATTTTAAAAATGACTGATACCGATAACCATTAAAATGCTTAATATCGGCACCGATAATCAGATTTTTTTTTTTTATAAAAATGAAAATTAATGTCAAAATTACGAATAACAAGGGCTCTGACAAAACTTTCTTTAAATGCTTTTAAATTATTTAATTTCTTTCAATACTTTTATCTGCAAATCAGTTTTAAAAATTACTGATACCAATAACCATAAAAATGCTTATTATCGGCACAGATAATCAGATTTTCTTTTTTTTTTATAAAAATGAAAATTAATGTCAAAATTACGAATAACAAGGGCTCTGACAAAACTTTCTTTAAATACTTTTAAATTATTTAATATCTTTCAATACTTTTATCTGCAAATCAGTTTTAAAAATTACTGATACCAATAACCATAAAAATGCTTATTATCGGCACAGATAATCAGATATTTTGTGTGTAAAAAATAAAATTAATATCAGAATTAAGAATTACATGGGCTTTGACAAAAACTTTCTTTAAATGCTTTGAAATGATTTTATCAGCAAATCGGTTTTGAAAATGATGATACGGATAACCATAAAACTGCTTAATATCGGCACCAGTAATCTGATATTTTTGGTGTAAAAATGAAAATTAATGTCAAAATTATGAATAACAAGGGCTTTTAAATGATTTTATAGGAAAATCGGTTTTGAAAATGACCAATACCAATAAAAGTGCTTAATATCGGCACAGATAATTGGATATTTTTGGTGTTAATTAAAAATGAATGTCAAAATTAAGAATAACAAAGGCTCTGACTTTCTTTAAATATTAAATCATTT
>NC_133375.1:28777216-28819716 GCF_049309525.1 Garra rufa | reverse complement strand
CTATAATTAATTCATCTTTAAACACTAAGTCTAAATCTAAATAATGGGTTGTATACTCCCTGTTGAAAAAAACAACATATGCTGGTTAGGTAGGTTTTGATGCTGGGATGCTGGTTAGGTAGGTTTTGATGCTCCTTGACCAGCACAGGACCAGCTTAAGGACCAGCATAAACCAGCAAAGGACCAGCATAAACCAGCTAAGGACCAGGTTAAACCAGCATCAAAACATACCTAACCAGCATGCTGTTTTTTTCACCAGGGCTAACTATTGCAATGTGAAATGCAACTTTCAGACTGCTGCCTAAGTACAATTAATTCCTTCTGCATGCTTACAGTTTATGCAGACTAAAACCAACACAGAATAAATTTAATCCAAATCAATTTCATAGGTCATTTAACTTTGGATTCTTCTTCTCATCATCTGAAAGACCCCAAACAACAGAGTATAACTCTATTAACATGCTGTAGGCAAACCACCAAATGAACACCGGCTACAATAAAATACACCACCGCAATCTTGCAGACAAATGTAAGTGACCTACCCAACAACGAGGGCTGCTCTCTGGTGACCGTGGTTGGTACCTCTGCAGGGCCACCCCTCCCTCCCCATCTAGGTCCAGAAAGTTTGGGATGGGTGGCCAGGGGAGCAACGATGCCAGCGGATAGTGTGAAATCATGATGCCCGCGCAGGTTGCCCACACATGCTCAGGGTTGTAGAGACCCGGTGCTCCTGTGATAGTGTTTACGTATCTGTCTGCCTCAGGAGGGCATTCTCACTTGTGGTTTTCCAGAGTGCGCCCTTTTGTCCGTTCGTGTGAAGTGGAAACAGCCTGACAAATCTGTGTTTTGAAGTCCACAATTGCTGTTTCCCAACACATTCAAACAGTCTCTCTCTCTCTCTCTCTCTCTCTCTCTCGACCTCAGCCTGATTCGAGAAGAGGTTGGCAGCTTCTCTGCTGTGGCCACATGAGTGATTAAAGTCTATTGTTTTTTCTCTCTCTCACTGAAGTGAAGGAGGGGTGAGTGAGAAGCCCTGCCCCTGCACTAATACCAAGAGTGTGCAGAAAGACAGAGAGAAAGAGGAAAAGAGAGAAAGAGAGAAAAGGAGGGTTATATGGGGTCCTATGTTGAGAGGAGGTTTAAACAAAAGAGTGTTTTTTAATCACAATTCTATTTCTTTTGTGCATTTTCTTTTAAACTATAAATAAAATGCCAAATCTCCTGTATATGAGGGAAGTCTTTTTTATTTTAAAAGCTTCTCATGCATGTTCCAGAGTGGCAGTAAAGAGTTGAAAGAGGACCTGATAGAGTCATCTTCTGTCTTTCAGATTAGGCAGTAGCTGTTAGTAATGAAACTTTCTTGTTAACCAATAATTCAGCAGTGTGGCCTTTGTTACCAGGACCAAACACAAGGTTTAACCTACAGCGTGTGATAGCAAGCATAAGTCTAAGTTCAAGCACACATAGTTTGAAAAATACTTGACTGATATATATTCGAATGGAATATGGAGTCTAGACGCAGAGGACGATGAGGGTATCATTTGGAACATGGGCCAGCTTTATGGTGGTAGCTCTGTGGAAAGATTGGTCAGCCATGAATGATTTAGTGGCTTACCAATACACACTCATGTATGGTAAGGCATACAGTACTTTGGACAGTTAATAAGACACAGAGTTTAGAAGCTGTAACTTCCGAATGTTGCAAAAATGCCTACAGCAGATATGTGAATCAGTAACATAAAATAACAAAACAGCAAGATCCGGAGGAGGTTAAGCACTAAGTTTAGAACTTTTCACAGAAAACAGTGTGTACACACACAGTGATCTCACTTTATTCTGGGTAAAGTATAACTTTAAGTCTATTGAAAGCTTCCATGACATGCTGTCATTTCCATGGACAATCATTTTTAGTAGTGCCTTAGGTAGTTAAAAAAAAGAAGAAATTGTGATTAAAGGAACACTTCACTTTTTTTGGAAATAGGCTCATTCTCCAACTCCCGCTGAGTTAATAAGTTGAGTTTTACCGTTTTGAAATCCATTCAGCCGTTTTCCTGTTCTGGCGATATCACTTTTAGCATAGCTTAGCATAGATCATTAAATCCTATTAGACCAATAGCATCACGTTCAAAAATGACAAACGAGTTTCGATATTTTTCCTGTTTAAAACTTGCCTCTTTTGTAGTTATATTGTGTACTAATACCGGCGGAAAATGTAAAGCTGTGATTTTCTAGGCTGAAAAGATTAGGAACTACACTCCCATTCCGGCGTAATAGTCAAGGAAGTTTGCTGCCGTAATATGGACGAAGCAGGCGGAGTAATATCATGCAGCGCCTGGAATTAGTTCCCAGCTAGGTTAGCATTTCCACATGTGCGGCGTGATATTACTGCGCCTGCTTCGGCCATGTTACGGCAGCAAACTTCCTATTTCCAAAAAAAGTGGAGAGTTCCTTTAAAGTAATGTAGTTACAGTGCAGGTCTATGGGGAAAGAAAAAGCTTGCATGAAGGTTTGTAAGGTGACATGAAAATCTTAATCTGCACATTTCCACCCACAGCGCCGCCATTTTGTATTCGCAAATGACATTTGTGTACCGTTTCTAACGCCATGGCAAAAGTTCAAGCAAAACATGCTAACTGTTCTATCTTTGGCTGCACTGAACACAGAAAACCATTTAGAGTCCCGACCTCAGAGGAGATGAGAGCAGTGGATTTATAGATTTATTTACTGTATGTTATGCTGCTGACACACAGATATAATATAAACATGATATTTCTTTCCCAGCTGTTTACATTCACAGACATAACTGACTGTTTTTGCAACTCCTTTTGTGTTTTTAACATAAACTTGTGTGTATTTGATAGGTTAAGCACAATAAGACATGAAAGAGAAGTAGTTTAGTACTCACATGCCGTGTGACAGCTGCTTTTTGTGTGCGTGCTTCGGATGTGTGCACTCAGAAAATAACCATATATCAGAAGTTTAAACTAATATGGTTTAAAACGCAAGATTTCAGTGCAATAGACGTGATAATCAAAACTAAGCAGATGTTTTTTAGTATCTAAGGTAGAAGCTGTTTCGACACGGCCCTGTTCTGGAAAAGGGATGGGGAGCAGCAGCTCATTTGCATTTAAAGAGGCATGCATGAAAACAGCATGTTTCTGCTTCTAGTAAAAACAGGCATTTTTAAAATGATATAATAATTGATCTGTCAGGTATTTTTTGCTCAGACTTCACAGACACATTCTGGGAACATCTGTGATTTATATTACATTATGTAAAAAGGGGCATAATATAGGTCTCCTTTAAAGTTTAAAAGCAGAAATGTGCTGCCTGTGTATGATAACAGTCAAAATCAATTTTCCAGTAGAAAATTGTGAAATGTAAAATTCTGATAGTGGTCAGACTACTGCTCTAGGCAGATAAACTAAATGAAATAAAATTCTGTCTGATATTAATAAAATTATAAAATACTAATTTATGTTTTAGCTGATAAAACATTGCTATCTATATACACTACCAGTCAAAAGTTTTTGAACAGTAAGATTTTTATTGGTTTTTAAAGTCTCGTCAAGCCTGCATTTATTTGATCCAAAATACAGCAAAATCAACAATATTGTGAAATATTTTTACGATTTAAAAGAACTGCTTTCTATGTGAATATATTTTAAAATATAATTTATTCCTGTGATCAAAGCTACATTTTCAGCATCCTTACTCCAGTCTTCAGTGTATGATTTGCTGTTCAAGAAACATTTTTTATGTTGAGTAAATTCTTTTTCAGATTTTTTTATGTATAATGATCGAAAGTGATGATCAAGAGATTCATAATGTTACAAATTATTTCTATTTCAGATAAACGCTGTTCTTCTTAACTTTTTGATTCATCAAAGAAACCTTAAAAAAACAATTTAGCTGTTTTCAACACAATAATTATAATAATAAGAATGTTTTCTGAGCAGCAAATCAGAATATTAAAATGATTTCTGAAGGATCATGTGACTGACATATTGATGCTAAATATTCAGCTTTGAAATCACAGGAATAAATTGCAATTTAAAATATATTCAAAACAGAAAACAGTTATTTTAAATAGTAAAGATATTTTGAAATTTTACTGTTTTTGCTGTACTTTGGATCAAATAAATGCAGGCATGGTGAGCAGAAGAGACTTCTTTAAAAAAACATTAAAAATCTTACTGTTCAAAAATGTTTGACCGGTAGTGTATATTTTTAATAAAATTCGAAATAAATAAAAAGGAAAACAAAATAAACAACTAAAATCCACCATTTAAATACTATAAACATATAGTAATATTATAATACACAGTATGAAAAATGGATATTCATTTTTAGATTTGCCAAAGACTACATTTAGTTCAATTATTAACTTTAAGTGAGCAAACTTCAGTTGACTTTAGATGACGGCAAAGGTAATCTAAATGTAAAAACAAGGGAAATGAGCATTAAACATTCAGTGTCGACTGACGCAGACACATAAAAATCTCTAAACCTCTCAGCCGGTAACTGATATGGTAATACATACATTGTGCATTCCTACATTTTATTACACTTATCTTATGTTAGCACATGCAAGTCTGTACTTTAACATTTATTCCAGTGCAAAGCCTTCTTCCACAGACATGCATTGTGAGCAATCCTTAACATTTTGCACCCCAAAATGAGGTGCTTTGACTGTGGGTTTTTATGTCCCAAGCTTAATATACGCTCTCTCTCACACACACATGCTCACATTCAAAAGCAAAGATTAGAGAATAAATCAGCCAATTAAATCAGAATGCCATTGATTTTCTCTTTCATATCCTCAGGTCCCTCATCTATTGTTAAATATTTAAGAGGATTGTATTGTGAACCACAGAATGAGGAACCTAAATCCCCCCTCCAAACCTCTCTCCCTGAACCCCCCTCTCACTCCTTGTTTCCTTTCTCTGTTGTTCATTCCAGCTTCTTCTGTCCCCATGGCAGAGCTCAAACCCCATCTGAACTGTTTTGAAATTTCTCTGCTTCCCTTGATTCTCTCCGCTGGTACATTTTGATCTCTACAGTTTGCTGACATAGCCTGAGTGCGGTCTGCTGAAGTTTACACAGCTGGCACAACCTTTCGGCTTTTACATGTACACTCAGACGCACACTTAAACAAGTGATATCACCCAAGTTATATTCCTTAAACACAAAGGCTATGTTAAGTATGAAGCACTACTTCAACAAAGGAACACCATGTTTAATGCATATAAAACATCTAGGAAAACTGCGTCATGTTTTTCAGTATAGCTAACAAAAAGTGCTGATGAGGACATCCAGGCCAAACATACTGGGCAACTCGTAAATCATAAGATTTAACTCTCTGAGGGTAAAGTTCACCAGGAGTTTATAACTGTATAAAAATTCCAAGTAAGTGTGTGTGTTCGTTTTGTCCAGGTATACCCTATGTTACGTGGACAAAATGTCCCCACAAAGATGGCGATATCCAAAATCCTTGTCCTAGTGTAGACATTTTTGGTCCACATGAGGAAACAAGCTTATAAATCATTCAGAATTAAGTTTTTAAAAAATCTAAAAATGCACAAAGTTTCCTGTGAGGGGTAGGTTTAGGTGAAGGGTCAGGGTAAGGGGATAGAAAATGCAGTTTGTACAGTATACAAACCATTACGCCTATGGAATGAACCCATATGTCTATTTGTGTATGAGTGTGTGTATTAGAGAGTGTCAAAATACCCATAAAAAACGAACGTCAGTGTTCAAACTCCTGCTGTCATCTAGTGGACATTAGAGGGACTGCATACAATTTACAAAACTACCCATAAGTATGAATCAATGTACCAGACGCCAAAATAAGCAGAGAAGTGACCAATGACCAAGCCAATGGCAGCTATACTAACCCGTAAATAAATGTATACGTTTAATCATAGATGACGGACAAGAAGAGAAAGAGGGATAATAAAGTACTTTTGTGTAGTTGTGCGTGTATGCAAGAGGCACTGTCATTCTACCCGAATAATAAAGTAGACATGAGTATAGAAACCAATAGAGTACGTTTTACGTGATTTTCATTCAGTGTTTTTACATATATCCCATCTTCATTCCCCTGAGAGTGCATCTATCAGATGGTCGCAATGTCATCAGCCAAATAGCTCAGAATACTACTCGAATCCCTGCTGAAAAAAACAGCATATGCTGGTTAGGTACGTTTTGGTGCTGGGATGCTGGTTTTAGCTGGTTTATGCTGGTCCTTTGCTGGTTAATGCTGGTCCTTAGCTGGTTAATGCTGGTCCTTTGCTGGTTAATGCTGGTCCTTAGCTGGTTAATGCTGGTCCTTTGCTGGTTAATGCTGGTCCTTTGCTGGATAATGTTGGTCCTTAGCTGGTTAATGCTGGTCCTTAGCTGGTTAATGCTGGTCCTTAGCTGGTTAATGCTGGTCCTTTGCTGGTTAATGCTGGTCCTTTGCTGGTTAATGCTGGTCCTTTGCTGGTTTATGCTGGTCAAGTTGCTGGTCAAGGACCAGCAAAGGACCAGCATAAACCATCAAAGGACCCGCATAAACCATCTACAACCAACTAAAACGAGCATCCCAGCACCAAAACATACCTAACCAGCATATGCTGTTTTTTTCAGCAGGGATACTATTTACAGTGAGGGAAAAAATTTGATCCCCTGCTGATTTTGTACATTTGCCTACTGATAAAGAAATGATCAGTCTATAATTTTAATGGTAGGTTTATTTTAACAATAAGAGACAACAACAACAACACCAACAAAAAATCCAGAAAAAAACATTTTCAAAAAATTAATAAATTGATTTGCATTTTAATGAGTGAAATAAATATTTGATCCCATATCAATCAGCAAGATTCCTGGCTCCTAGGTGTCTTTTATACAGGTAACAAGCTGAGATTAGGAGCACTCTCTTAAAGGGAGTGCTCCTAATCTCAGTTTGTTACCTGTATAAAAAATACCTGTCCACAGAAGCAATCAATCAATCAGATTCTCCCTCTCCTCCCTCTCCTTGGAAAAAAAAATTGTGTTGAACATGCAGGCAACATTACGGTTGACCACATAAGGAGCACAAAACCAAGAAAGGGCCACAAGAAACATTGAAGGTAATACTTATCAGCAACTCACAACAGACATGGCAGACCGGGGCTTAATAGCCTATACACAAACACAGGACCAAACAGGAAATTGAACACTGCTGAACCAGACGCTAATAAAAACACAGCATGATGGGAAATGGAGTCCATGACCAGAACAACCGGCAGGAACACACCATAGAAACGCCCTCTAGTGCCTCACAGTGGTGTAGGCAACCGGGTGTGACAAATCATTACAGGCTATAATAATAAAGGGTATACTAATACTAACAGTAGATAAAGGTTTCAAAGTGTTTTTGAAGCTACTTTTTTGTCTTGCAAGAGTTGGCAACACTGCATGTAATGCCACTCTATACAAGGTTTATCTCAAGATCTACATGACGTGTTGTGTTTGGGCTTGTTGAAATCGAGAACACCTGCTCTTGCTAAATATACGTAATCTACTATGGTTTATTAATGCTTGGTAAAGCTACAAACCAAACTCCATTGAAGCACTGGCCTCAGGAATTGAGGTCCACCCTATTTTACAGAGGTCCACTCCCTTTAAAATTTCTGGCCTCGCCACTGTTTTCCAGGTTATAACACATGCCCTATAAGAGGATAATCATCAGGGCTGTACTAAAATTCATTCCATCCATCCCAAACATCCCCCCATTACTGCTTTGCTGGTTAGGGCTTTTAAATTGGAATAAATAAATTATTTATTAATAAATAAAGGACAGAAACAAATAATACAAAATATTTTTGAATATACTAATAATACATTTAACAATAATATTTAATTATATGTAACAAATATCCACTGTGATGGCGAGATGTGATGAACCCAAGTGCAGTTTATTTACAGTGACGATAATCCATAACCCAAACAAACAATCCAAAAGTGAAATCCAAACAACAAACGTAATCCAAACAATGACGAGACTAGACTTGACTTGACTTGACTTGACTTGACTTGGCATGAAACAGACTAGACTTGATACAGACTTGACATAAACTTGACTTGAAACAGACTTGATCAACACTCACCAAACAGCAGAATTACACTTCAATACGCGACAAGGACCATTAAAACACAAGGGCTATTTATACAGACAATGAGGGACACATGACAAGAATGAACCAATGAAAAACAAGGAACAAGACTCTTTTCACAAACAAAAGCAAAGGAAGATCATCAGCCCAGTCTTTACCAGATTCTACACAGTGAGCTCGCATCATTGATTTAAACGTCTGGTGAAATCTCTTAAGAGCTCCCTGTGATTGTGGATGATATGCGCTTGACATTACATGACTCACAGAAATCCAATTCAACACCTGTTCAAACTATTTAGATTTAAAATTTGTTCCTTGCTCTGTTTGAATCACACTGGGTAGAACAAATGTTAAACAAAATTTAATCAACTTTTTCACAATGGTTTTTGCTTTAAGATTACGTAATAGTACTGCCTCAGAGAAACATGTTTCTGCACACATTAACGTCAAAATATACTGGTAACCCGCTTTTAACTTTGGCAAAGGGCCAACACAGTATAAAATGAGTCACTCAAACAGCTCTCCCAAAACTGGCATAGGCTGCAAAGGAGCTGGCCGAATGATTTGATTGGGTTTACCAGCGAGTTGGCAGGTGTGACATGAACGACAATAATTTGATACAGCAGATCTTAAACCAAGCCAATAAAAGTACTTAGCCACTCGCATGAATGTTTTAGTACTACCCAAATGACCAGATAACGGATAATCATGAGCAAGTTTAAGAACTGCTGCTCGATAACCAAAAGGTAACACAATTTGATAGTCTGGACTTAAACCAGCCTCTTTAGCCTTCTGAATCAGCCACTTACGCATCAGCGCCTCCGTCCCAAAAGTATTGTACCCCACCAACATTATTTTCTTCCACTTTACCCTCTGCAGCCTCAAAACAGCATGTCAGGAAAGAATCAGACTTTTGGGCTTTACTAAGTTGGTCTCTCCTCATTGTCAACGAAGGTTCTTGATCAGCATTCTCACTCATCTGTTTTAACTACACTGGGCTGTACAGATAAAGTCAACTCAATGGGGGAATCTGTAGAAGCAAGAAAAGTATCAGACAAATCAATGACATCCTCATTTTTGCGTGCTTGGGCACGAGTGACTGCACATGCTGAAAATGTTAAAGGGAATTGACTGCCAAGCTTTGTATCACAAACAGGAGTCTCTTATTAAATGAGTAAACAAAGGTTTCTCAGTATTCAAATATATTCGGACAAGCCGCCATTTGTTACAAATTAAACCTCTACTCAAACAGAAATAAATTGTCTGTAACAAGTAAACAGGGATCCTCTTTAAAAGATCCCTGGGGTTCCACAAAAACACAATTAAAATGCAAGAAAAAAAGGAGTTTTCATGGGATTCAAGGGATCACACAAATGTCTTGCTTAGCAATCCTTTTGCAATTACTCGTTACACAGTAGAAAAATAACATTAACAACAGAGGAAGCCAGGAGAGCGGGGAGCCGAAAGATTCCATCATCCCAGTGGCTTAAATACTGTGGCCATCATTCTTATTGCCAGCCGGATTTGACCTTGTGAGCAACTTCACCTGTAAGCAATTTGAGCCAGAAAGGAGGAGAACAGGGAAAAAAAACAGAAAAGGAAACTACAAACAATATACACTGATTCCAAGCAACACTTATAACCACTCATAACAAAACCAAAAAACATGATTACTATAATTAAACCATAGTAACCACAAATTAACCATGGTTTTACTACAATATAGTGTATAGCTATAGCAATAGGTTAACCATGGTATTTGTAGTAAAACTGTGGTTATACAAATTGTGATCAGTATGCCAAAAAAAAAAAAAAAAAATACTACACCTTTACTATAATAATGGTTAATTTTTGTAAGGTCAGTGAACTGATCATAGTAACTAATCATAGTAACACTTTTATATCCTGGAAAAAATAATTAAGTATGATTTTGTAAAAAAAAGAATGGCTTTTATTACCACTGTATATACAGTCAGCTGGTTAAGTAAATCCACTTCACTAGCTAATTACTCTTTGATAGTGAGGCTATAGAAATATACAGAGCTACTGCAGACTAAATTCTAAAGTTGGGTGCACGATTGTTTCTCTGGCATATAAGATTAATTTCTTAAACCGCCTGAAATACGCATACGACTTCACTGGCACAATTTCCAACAGTGGTGCACCCACCCTGTTTTTTGATTTGTATTGTTAGTGACACTAATTAAATACATTAATTCAAAAGGTTATTAAACTGAACCACTAAAACCATTTCACTTTGTCATGTTACTTCAATACAATTAGCTTTCACAAGTCAACACTGACTTGACATTGTTTCGGTGGTTGCCTGCTATCTAGGAGTTGTGTAGCCTACCTAAAACAACAAATTCCTAAAAAGAAGTTCAGACTGTCTTTTATTTGGGTTATTTCTCACTAAACTTCTACAATCATGCTGTGGCTTGAAAAACAAGGCCACACCCCCTGTGTTATAAGACAGAACATTGGGAGGAGAGAAAGTCAGTGCCCCTCGACTAAATATGGAGGCTTTGTATATTTTTCTAATGCTCTTCGCCATTGTCTTCGAGACTAATGCACACATCCGACCCAGTAATGGCCTTCGTGACTGTCGTGTGAATTCAACTTTAACAGCAATAGAGGTGCTCCCAGGTGGAGGCTGGGATAACCTGCGCAACATAGACATGGGACGGGTGATGAACTTGAGCTATTCCCAATGTCAGACCACAGAAGATGGACTTTATCTCATCCCAGATGAAGTCTTTGTGATTCCACAGAAAACAAGTGGAGTGGAAACTTACTCTGAGACCATCATGTCATGGCTGGAACAGAAAAGCTCTACATCAGGATCAATCAATGCAGACATTTCTTTTCCTCCTGTTCTAAATGGAAAATTCTCTGAAGAAAATACGCGAATGAAAACACATCAAGTGAGAGAGAATTCTGTAACAACACGGGTTCAAGTAAGTCAAAGAATAGAAAAGTAAAAATGAAACCAATGCTATATATATATATATATATATATATATATATATATATATATATATATATATATGTGTGTATATATACATTTATTATTATTATTATTTTTTTGCATATAAATAACATTTATATGTAGGCAATAAGGTAAAAGAGGCTGTGCTGTATTGCGAATAAGTCATGGTTACTACACAACACACAGGTAAAACCAAAGATTTATGTATTGATATGTTTTTTAAAGTAAATTCACTAAATTATATTGTTCCGCAAAAAAAAAAATGTTCCTATCAACACCAAATGGGAAGAGAATGTTCCTAGGTGTAACATATAAAATAAAAATAGACAATAGGATAGCGGGTTCTTTTCCGTTGTATTCAAGCGGTCATATTGCTATTCTCTGCTGGCAGATAAAGGTAGAGCCCACATTTAACAACTCCAGACACGTCTACGCATCCGCCATTTTGGAACATATATTATCACTCACAATAAAAACCAATACGTTTTGAAAGATGCCACAAAACTGCACAGCCTCTGGTTGTAAAAACTACTTTAATGTAAATTCCCAAATTAATTGGATAAACTTTCACTGAATGTGTTGGTTTGTTTTTTTAATAGATATTAACTCAATATTACAGGTTTTTAAACTCTAATAACTTTTTAATGTTGTGTTAGTTAAAGGCTTTGTCTCGTTACTGTGTTACTTTAGTAAAATCAATAGTAAAATCATCTGCTTAAGTCTATTACAGACATAGATATTAGGGGTGCAACGGTTCTTGGTATAAAAAAAAAAAAAAAAAAAAACGAGCCTTACTGTTCTCCACACACAGTTCTGGGTGCACTAGGACCGCATCTGTCATAACAATTTGTAAAACTAACAGGGTTCAGCTAATGTATGTTTTTGTTGATGGATATGCATTCTGGCTGGCCAATACATTAGCCAAAACAACGGCGATGAAAAACAAAGAAAAATCATTCACTCTTTGTTCAATGCGAGTGCCATATGCTTGAATATGAGCAGCAGTCATTTATGCCGTCATCACCCAGGGTGCTGATAACGCGCGTGTGCATGTGAGACCTGAACAGCACACATTGCTATTTGTGTTTTTAACTAAACTCATTTAAGCTTTGGCAGTTTAAACATTTCAGAGCCAAAAGACTCAAGAAGATTTGTGTGCGCTCTTGTGTGCTTTCAGAACGTGCACAATTATTAAGCTCTTTCTTTATATTGATTAAACAACAACAAGGAAATAACTCACTGCTTTTGATTGAATAGCTTTTGTAACTATAATAAGGATTTATTTATCATTTATATATCCAATGTTTTTTTACATTTGATTACTTTATTATTCAATTTATGTACCTAAAAACTAATGTTAATGTTTGTGCTGTTGCTTGTAGTTCGATTATTTGTTCTGATTTTCGTTTTTTTTATTTGACAGTATAGTTTTTCCCTAAACATAGCACATACCAAACTGTACCAAAACAGTGACTCTAAAATTGTGATACAAACCAAACCGTGAATAAGTTGAACTGTTGCAACCCTAATAGATACATTACTCATACATGCTCAGAGCTCTAGACTCATTCTTCCCATTGGTAGCACTGGTAATAAAAATGCCAGCAAATCATGTGCTGGTACAACAAACCGAGAAAGTTAGCTGTACCAGCACCATGATTTGGTAGCATTTTTATTAACTGATTGTGTCGCATTAAAAACTGGAAATAAAAAACATTTAGTTCAGCTAGACAACTGATGCTTTTTTTAAGTAATCCGCTATCAACCTTTTCATTTTTAGAGAACATAAATTTCCTGAATTTCTAATTTGCGTTTCATCATCAGTGCGCCATGCAAATGTACGTGACTGATGCAGTGTTGTTTTTGACAACCATCTTAGATTTAGTCTTAGTCTTAGTCTTTTGGACTAAAATGCTTCTTAGTTTTAGTCAAATTTTAGTCACTTCTATATGGGATAGTTTTAGTCCAATTTTAGTCGACGAAAAGTCAAAAAGGTTTTAGTCTAGTTTTAGTCGACGAAAAGTCAAAAAGGTTTTAGTCTAGTTTTAGTCAAAAAAAGGGAAAAAAGTAGTCTTTTAACAAATTAATGTAGGTCAGTAAGTATTTTGCTGTTGGGTAGTGTCACTTATAAGTTCTGAAAATAGCAGATCTATAGTTCAACACAATGTGAGCTTCCGGATCGACTATTTTCACCAATAATTACAATAATGAAGGAATGTTTTAGAACATAGCGTCAGATACTTTTTAAGTTTTAATCGGCATGCACAATAAGTGGAAATGTCATGCATTTTAAACGTCTGATGGACCACCCACTAACATTTTCGTCTATTCTCGTCTCGTCAACGAAAACTCACACACGTCTCGTCATGTTTTAGTCATCAACGAGCCATTTTTATCTCGTCATCGTCTCGTTATCGTCATGAAAAAAAGTGCCGTCAACGAAATGATATCGTCATCGTTGACGAAAACAACACTGGACTGATGTATGACCACGACAAATTTTAACATTCTCAGAAAATAGTATAGTGTGTTTTCAAGTTACCTCATCAATCCAGAAGTCAGCCATTGTGGTGGGCAGCACTGGGTGTAATCAATGCTATTGAACTGAATGGAACTCGTGCACTGGCTTGGTGAAAAACGAAGAAACGAAAGTTATTCACTATATCGAGTTAAGAAGTAGAAGGAAGATGTGTCGGGTCATCAGTCCACGACAAAGGGCTCGACAATATGGACTGCCCTATTGACCGGTGCAACCACATACATTCACTGCACTGCATTCATGTTCCAAAATTTTTATTTGTGTGGAAATAGTATGAAGTGTGTTAACGGCTGTTAACAGAGGCCAGAAATGTTGAAGATAGATGTAAAAAGGAGAAAATAGTGTAGCAGGCAGATCAGTCTCACTGTTATCGATGCACAAAATATTAGAAGAAACTTCCAAACAATGAATTTGGATAGGAGTTTATATGAATGCATCTCTAAAGACTCTCTGTTTTCAGCAAAGTTTACAAGGCGTTTTCTTTTCATCTATCCTCTGTATAATGCATTATGAAGCAGTGTTAAAGGGTTACTCCACCCCAGAATGAAAATTGTGTCATTAATCACTTACACCCATGTCATTCCAGACCCGTAAAAGGTCTGTTCATCTTCAGGACACAATTTCTATTTATATATAATTTATATTAATATTTTGGATGAAAACCGGGTGCTTTGTGACTGTCCCATTGACTGCCGAGTAAATATCAAGGCTCAAAAAAGTTTGAAAGACATAGACATATCAAAATAGTCCATCTGCCATCAGTGGTTCAACCATAATTTTACGAAGCTACGAGAATATTTTTTGTACTCAAAGAAAACTATCTTTGGACGCAAGACCATGACAACGGCCATCTTTTACCTCTCTCGCTGTGCAACATAGGAACACCGTTTAGAAGCCACGATCACAGAAACTGACACAATTGTTGACATGAACACAGTATTAAATATTTACACTCTTGCCAGTTTTTTCCGTTTTTATGACTTTGGTTGGATCTTTTGCTTTAAAATGATGTCATTATAGCCTATATTGAAATATCCTGTTTGATTTTTTTATTATTTCTATTTTTTCAGGTACGTAATCATCTGTACACAGTGAATGCATATCCTGACTTTACTCTGGACTCCCGCTTTGCTCAGCAGATTGGGGAAATCGCAGATGCTATTGAGAACAATCAGACACGTCAAGCAACTTATCTATCAGAGAAACTCATACTTGATTATGGTACCCACGTAATCACAAGCGTTGATGCCGGTGCCATTTTGGTGCAAGAGGACTACATAAAAGAGTCTTATGTTGCTAACAGTCACTCAGACACATATTCTGTCTCTGAATCAGCAGGTGTTCAATTTTTAAACAAGGTTAATTTTAACTATGGAAGCAAGGATTCCCAGCAAACCTCTGAAACCCTCAATTACCAGCAAAGCACTACATATTCTTTAGTTAGGAGCCATGGTGGCGCTTTATTCTACCAAGGAATCACTCTGCAGAAGTGGCAAGAAAGCACACAAAATAATCTGGTGGCCATCGACCGTTCTGGTCTGCCACTGCATTATTTCCTCAATCCATCAACATTTCCTGATCTGCCAAATCCCACTTTACATAAACTTGCCTTTTCAGTCCAACAGGCTGCATTGCGTTACTACAACATAAACACCATTCCAGGATGCGTAGATCCGAATTCCCCTAATTTTAATTTTCAGGCCAATGTGAACGATTCATCCTGCAAGGGTCCAGTCACCAATCTGACCTTTGGTGGAGTTTATCAAAAATGCACTCCATTGTCGCCAGATGGAAATGTCATCTGTGATAAGTTTGCACAAAAAAATCCAGACACTGGTGACTATACGTGCCGTCAACCATACACTGCTTCTCTGATACACTCAGAGACAGTGGAGCAGGGTTATAATAAATATGAGTGTCATGAGGATTGTCATAGGTTTTGGTTTATAAAAGATTGTAATAACATATGTAATAATAATTACTATGTCCGACGTGCAAAAATTGACATGTACTGGTGTTCAACAAATCAGAAAGTCCATGAATATTCTGGTTACCTCTTTGGAGGTCTGTTTGGACCATCTTTGCAAAACCCAGTAACCAAATCTTATGGCTGTCCTCCAAATTACTTTGCACAAATGTTTTTGACTAATGGCATGAGGATTTGTCTGAGCAATGACTATGAGGCAGGAACTGCCTCTTCTGTGGCTTTTGGGGGTCTATTCAGCTGCCAATCCGGCAACCCTCTCGCAAGTTACCAGTACCGTTGTCCACCTCAGTACAGCCAACACCTTGCTGCTATTATAGATGGTTGTCAGGTACTGTATTGTGTCCAGTCAGGTGAGTTTACTGGCGGCCAGTTGAAACCTATTCGCCTTCCACCATTCACAAGACCACCTCTGGTCAACATGATAGCAATAAACACTGTAGCCGTGAT
Organism: Garra rufa; assembly: GCF_049309525.1. Taxonomy (NCBI): domain Eukaryota; kingdom Metazoa; phylum Chordata; class Actinopteri; order Cypriniformes; family Cyprinidae; genus Garra; species Garra rufa. The sequence goes on along the minus strand of NC_133375.1, from coordinate 28,803,613 downwards.
GACAGAAGGTGATCGGGCCTGGCTGAGGGTTGGAGAAACAAAAAAATGGAGACTAGCAAAGCCTGGTGAATTCAATCAAATGGTCCGAATGTTTGCTGCGTCATCTACCCAAATGTCAGGAAGTGTAAAGGCTGGTGTGGCCTGTGGTGTAATGACTTTTATCGCAGTTGTGGTGGCAGGAATCGTCATCTTAGTAAAACGAAAAAGCAGATTTTCTCACTTCAGGTCAAGAAGGGGGTATGAAGAGATTCACTATGAGGGCCAAAGTGGTGTAGAAAGTCAGAGAGAGCAACAGAGTACAAATGAAGACCCCACTCAGCCTCTGTTGCCTTAGTTATGTCAGAGTGCATTAAGATTTGTTAATTATTAAAAAAAACATGTCACAGTGATTAGCATTTGGTGATAGGGAATATATTTAGGTGCTGGGTACGAGGGCTGCTATTTAAAACTGTTTCACAACTTGTGTGAATTATTATATTTTTTAAATATTATTCCAAAACCATTATTGCACCTTTGTTTTAATGAGAATAGGATAATGTGTAATTATAGGAGCTCAGTGTGTAACTTCAGCATTCTATACTTTGTGTTTTTGTTGTTTTCATTTTTAAAGTGGTTTGAGAGTGGTCTTTCATGACTTCACAAGTCATATGTGTCAGGACTAGTCAAGTCATGTTACACTGTTTTTTACACTGCAGCCTGTTTTTTTAATGTTATTTTCAGACCTAATAAAATTACCTATTTCTATGTTAAAGTGGCCATCACTGATGTTTTTTATTAAGCTATTGTGTTAATGCACAGGGGTGATATCTGTATACCCTTGCACAAAGAAAATCTGTTTTTTTATATATATATATTAACAATTAATATATTAAATAATTAAAGTATTTATGGAAAATATTCCAAATATATTGTGTTACATATATTCCAACTGAATAAACATAAGTAATGTTTCATATATTTAAAAATAGGTGACAATATATTTACTTATATATTAGTCAGAATGTATGTAACTTTATATTCAATAATGTTCTTCATAATATATAGATGTACACGTAATAAAATCAGTTTTGTTCCACAGGGGTAATATTTGAAGGATCTACTAAATAATGTGGTCTTACTGGCAAATAGTGATAACAAATACACACAAAAGAGAAAGTGTTTTATTCATTGCTCTCATAACATTAGACTCAACCACTAGGAGTACAGTGTAATGGGACATTGTTAGTGAATATTTCACATTACAAGAACCAACATGTTTGGTTTGTGTATGTGCAAAATGGTTTGTCTTCCCACCTGAATGCTGAATGCTTTTTGGGGGCAAGATAACATTCATTTCCATAACCCATCATATCTTTGAACTTCATCTCACAGACTAAATGCAACACCAGAAATTCACTTCCAGAACAAAAATTTACAGATAATGTACTCACTCACCCCCTTTTCATCCAAGATGTTCATGTCTTTCTTTCTTCGGTCATAAAGAAATTGTTTTTTTTTTAGGAAAACATTTCAGGATTTTTCTCTATATAGTGGACTCCTATAGTGCACTGAGTTTGAACTTCCAAAATGCAGTTTAAATGCGGCTTCAAACAATCCCAAATATAAACGGTTGTAAACGATCTGAGGAAGACGGTCTTATCTAGTGAAACAATCAGTTACACTCTTAAAAAAAAGGTGCTTCACGATGCCATAGAATAACCTTTTTTTTATCTAAATGGTTCCATAAAGAACCTTTACCATCTGAAGAACCTTTCTGTTTCACAAAATGTTCTTTGTGGTGAAAGAAGGTTTTTCAGATTATATAAAGCAAGTACGAGATGGTTCTTTAAAGAACCTTTGACTGGATGTTTCTTTGTGGAACCAAAAATGGTTCTTCTATGGCATTGCTGTGAATAACCTTGCAAAGCTCCTTTATTTTTAAGAGTGTTTTTTTATATACTTTTTAAACTTTTTTATATACTTTTTAACCTTAAATGCTCATCTTGTTTTGCTATGCCTGAACTCTTTTTTTTCCCGGTTCAAGACAGCCATTTTATTTTCTCCCTCAACTTCAAAAATAATTTCAAAATCATCCTACATCGCTGCAGAAGTACCGACCCAGTGTTTGCAAAGTGAACATGCAAAGAAGATCAAACACCCTTAACAAAAAAGGTAAAACAGAGATGTTTTTTTGAGTGATGATTTTAAAGTTGAGGAACAAAATGAGATGGGAGTTTTTCGACATACCCTAACTGTCTTGAACCAGAAAAAACTGAGTTCAGGCAGAGACGAGCATTTGAAGTTGAAAAGTATATAAATTGTAACTTTAAATAAAATAACCAATAAATAACCATTCGTTTCACTAGATAAGACCCTTGTTCCTCAGCTGGGATTGTTTACAACAGCATTTGGGATACCGGTAGTTTGAATCCGCATTTAAACTGCATTTTGGAAGATCAAACTTGGGACACCATAGAAGTCCACTATATGGAAAAAAAACCTGAAATATTTTCTTAAAAAACAGTTTCTTTATGACTGAAGAAAGAAAGACACGAACATCTTGGATGACAAGGGGTGAGTATACATTATCTGTAAATTTTTGTTGAGGAAGTGAACTTCTCCTTTAATATACAGTCTAGATTAGAAAGATTAAAGAATAAATTAGCCAATTAAACCAGTATGCCATTGATTTTCTCTTTCATATCTCCAAGCCTCTCATCTATTGTTAAATATTTAAGAGGATTTTATTGTGAACCGAAGAGTGATGACCTGAATCCCCCCTCTTTCAACCTTGTTGATTCCTCTTTCTCTCTCCTCCTCTGTTTCTCTTCCCACCTTGTTTTCTTTCTCTGTTGTTCATTCCAGCTTCTTCTGTCCCCATGGCAGAGCTCAACACCCATTTGAACTGTTTTTAAATTTCTCTGCTTCCCTTTGCAGATTCTCTTCGCTGGTACATTTTGATCTCTGCAGTTTGCTGACATAGCCTGAGTGCGGTCTGCTGAAGTTTACACAGTTGGCATAATCTTTCAGCTTTCAGATGCACACTTAAACAAGTATCACCCAAGTTATATTCCTTATTTCATACCACAGTTGGCAACATCATGTTTGCTACATTAAACTACATGCAATTTACAACAACTACCCATAAGTATGCACCATGGTGCCAGATCCCAAAACATTAGTGAAGCATGTTAATGTGACAAACTACACTTACGGGAGGTACTTGGAGATCTATAATGAACCTAGTTTCTTATGCTGATACTGTATGACAGTCACCAGTTATTATATTGTTATTTGTAACTACATGCATGTCAAACAAGGCTCTGAATCCTTTTCAAAGATGATGCGAACGTTTGGAAATCAAACTGGTTTTTCCCTCTTAAAGGAGTTTGCTTCCAGAACAAAAATTGACAGATAATGTACTCTGATTCCCTCGGCTGTGATCGATCCTGATTCCTCGGCTGTGATCCTTTAGAGCCCTTTGAAGCTGCACTTTGGAAGTTCAAACTCGTGGGCACCATAGAAGTACACTATATGGAGATAATTCCTGAAATGTTTTTTTCTCAAAAAACATAATTTCTTTACGACTGATAAAAAAGAAAGACACAAACATCTTGGATGACAATGGGGTAAGTACATTTTCTGTACATTTTTGTTCTGGAAATGAACTACTCCTTTAAGCACTCATTGTGCCTTGTAAACATGTTTTCTGCTGAACTGATAAATATCTGTGCACTCTGTGAAATTAGCAACCTCTCAGTGATTGAAATTGAGATAGACGCTTTTACGTTTCAAGAAGTGGGTGCCTCCATGTCGGAGATATCTGATACCTGGGGACACGCACGACTTGTGAGTCATGTGCTAGGCAAGAATCATGTGCTTTCTGACCATGAAAAGGGAGAAGAAAGATCTGAGGGAAGTGATTCAGAGCAAGTGCTTTACATCTCCTCAGGAGAACCCCCCCCCCCCACCACCACCACCAACCACCTATTTTACGAAATAAGCTCAGACCATTCACCTAGTATCGACAAGAACAATTTTGTTTCCAACAAGGGTGCTTATACTGGGTCCTCTGACTCCTAGAGTTATCCATCTCAAAAGCACAATGAGAACTTCTTATTTTTAAGCACCTCTGAGTGCTGGATTTTTGAGATTCGGCTGATATCAGACAGGAAGTGGGTAGTTCTACTGAGGTAGTTAATCTTTGCCCCCCTGGGTTTTCACTAGGACTAGAATAAGGTTATAATGTTCTTATTCTCCTTAGATCATACAGTAAGATGCTCTACAAGTTAGCAGTATAATTTACACGAGTTCTAAATGACTGAACAGCCACTGTTGGGAGCCCTTGACTGGTGCCCCAAACTAAGTGAGGGAGGGAGGGGGAAGTGGTCAATTGATGTACTCATAAGCACACGTGAACCAAAATCATTAAAAAAGTGTCATTGGTCATGTGATTACCCATCACTACATTATTTTGCCTCTCCCAGTCAGTGAAAGTAAAATCAATACTCTGGCTGCCCCTATGAAAATATCCTGGTTCTGCCACTGCTAAGCCAACAGGACGTTTTAGTACTTAAGAACTTACATTTTTCAATGACTATTTGTTCTTAGTTAATTCATTTCAATGTTGGAGTGCAATTTTGTCAAGTACAGTATGTATTTCATTCCCTGTACCTTTTACTGAAAGTGGACAGTGGTTTGTACATAAAGAGCCTTAGTTAGTTCACCCAAAGGAAAATTAGCCCATAATTTACTCACCCTGCAGACATCCTAGTGTATATGACTTCATTCTTTCAAACAAATCCATTTGGAGTTACATTAAAAATTATCATGGCATTTCCAAGCTTCCTCATTGCTTGGGTGGGTGATTCCCTTATCAGTCCTAAACAGGTCCAATAAAGTGCATCAATCCATAATAAAAAGTGTCTCATACGACTCTGAGGGGTGAATAAAGGCCCCATGTGGCAAATCAATGTGTTTTTATAAGAAAAATATCCATATCTAAAACATAATAATCACTTTAATCTAGCTTGCGCCAGCAGGTCGTACCCAGTAGCAGCTCCAGGTGGATGACGTAGGACGTTGGTGTTGCGCATGCGCTGGTGAGTCTCCTGAAAACCAACGTTTGTTTACAGGAGCAAAGCAAGCAAAGTTTCCTTACTTTAGCAAAGGAAAACCAGTCTTCACTTGGTTTATATCAGAGTCCTCCCACATTTTCCTTTACAAATCCTCGTTTTGAACTTCTAATACGTGACTGTTGTTTTGTTTTGATCTCTCCACAGCGCATTCTCGTTTGTCACTTCTGCGCGGCACATGCGCAATGCCGCTAAATTACGTCATCCGCCTGGAGCTGTTTCTGGTATGACCAGCCGGTGCAAGCTAGATTAAAGTGATTCTTATGTTTTAAATATGGATAATTTTCTTACAAAAATGCATCAATTCACTACAGGATGTCTTTATTTACCCCCCAGGCACTTTTTATTATGGATGAATGCATTTTATTGGACTTGTTTTGGACTGATGAAGAGAAACACCCAAGTTATCATGCAATGATAAAGCTTGGAAATGCTAGGCCGATTTTTAATATAACTTCGATTAGATTCATCTGAAAGAAGGAAGCCATATACACCTAGGATGCCTGGATGGTGAGTAAATTATGGGCTAATTTTCATTTTTGGCGGAACTAGCCCTTTAATGAAAAACGGAACAGAAGTATTGCACTGTAGGCTGTCAGGTTTTAGTCTGTTTCTGTTCTGTTTTCCCAGTGTTTTTCCCCCACTGTTTCTAGTCCTTATGGTTTTGTCCTTGTCTCCCCCTTTTGGTTTGTTCTTAGTTGGTTTGTTCATGCCCATATTTGTATTTCCCCCTCGTTATCCTGTTATCTTGTTTGTGACCACGCCCCCGTTTCTGTGTATTTATTCTGTGTCAGATCACTCCCAGCTGTCCGTTGTTAATGTTACATGCTCAATTCTTGCTCCCGGTTTTTGTTTGTTTGTATCATTTTTCAAGTGTTTTGTTTAATAAACTGTATTTATTCATTTACTCCGGTTCTCCTCTTCCATCTGCCAGATTGTGACATAGGCATTTTTCTGTTACAAATTTACAGAACTAAACAAACATCATCTGATCTCTGAGAGTTGCGTAATGTGCAATATGACTTTGGAGATTCCCAACAAAATGAAACTAGAAAGTTAATTGTACACTCTGGGCTACATTTAATGGTGAAAACTGGGTTGAAGGTTTACTTTCCTCGCTTAAATGTGTTGTAGTTTTTGGATTCACCTATTTAACTTGCACAGTGAAAATGAATTTCATCTAGATCTCTAGTTAAGTACTTGAGTAGTCACAATTGTTTTGGAACAAAATCCATTTAAACAGATGAGGACAGACCTGTTTGGGTTTATTGTGAAGAAAACTTTTATAAATCAGTGTTTTAGGTTAACTGTGATCATTTATGTTCAAACTAATTAATCAGGGTTATGACATAAACCCACATGTAAACAGAAGAGACAACACCTATGTTGAAAAAACTGCTGATAAAATTGCTTATCTCTTCATATCTGATCTCAAACATATAAAAAAAAACATTCTTAAAATAATCTTACATGCAGTTTCTTTTATTTATGAAATTACTAACTAAACTTTTGTACAATTGTGTTTTAGCCTGAATGTGAAAATAAAAAGTTCCAAGGCCACACCTCCTGTGAGAAAGATATTTAAGGCTAAAATTTGTGAGGGGAGAAACAATCTAGATCATGGAGCCATTATACACTTTCCTGATGCTCTTCGTTGCTGTCTGCAAGTCTAACACACTCATCTGACCCAGTAATGGCCTTTGCGAATGTCGCATGAACTCAAGTTTAACAGCACTAGAGGTGCTCCCAGGTGGAGGCTGGGATAACCTGCGCAACATAGACATGGGACGGGTGATGAACCTGAGCTATACCCAATGTCAGACCACAGAAGATGGATTTTATCTCATCCCAGATGAAGTTTTTGTCATTCCACGGAAAACGGGCGGAGTGGAAACTCACTCTGAGACCATCATGTCATGGCAGGATCATAAAAGCACCACATCGAGATCCATCAATGCAGACATTTCCTTCCCTTCTGTGCTAAACGGAAAATTCTCAGAAGAAAATACACGGGTGAAAACACACCAAGTGAGAGAGAATTCCGTAACAACACGAGTTCAGGTAAGTCAGAAAAGTGTAGAAGTAAAAGCATCATAGTGTTTCAAATTTTTATTTTTGGCATTTTTGCCTTGATTAGGACAGGACAGTATTTAGATATGAAGCAAAGTGGGAGAGAGGAAAAAAAAGGGTGGTTGGGGAAGGTCTGCACGCCAGGATTCGAACTCAGGACACTCGAAGTGCAACAGCACAATATGTTGGTGCACTGCCCATGAGGCTATTAGCACTCACAAAGTGTTTTTGTTTTTACAAAGGTTTTTACATCACTGTAAGGCAAAAACTGTCCTATTAAACAATATAATAACAAACAAAAGCAAACAAATAGTCCAGGGATTACTAAATGTTTATTAAATGCCTTCAAAAAGAAAAGCACACTTTATAGACACTTTATGGATTTATTAAAAATAAATAAAGAAATGTATAAGAATAAATGCATTAATATCATGAGAATGTGTTTTTTTTTTTTTTGTAATTAATGAGAAAAAAGTTATTTTCCGTTGGAAATAAAAACAAATATCTAAATTTACCAAGAAAAGCATTTCGTTTTAGATGTATGTGTTGTTTTTATCTGTCTTCTTTTTCTTCTTAGGTTCGCAACCATATGTACACAGTGACTGCATCCTGACTTTACTCTGGACTCCCGCTTTGCTCAGCAGATTGGGGAAATCGCAGATGCTTTCGAGAACAATCAGACACGTCTAGCAACCTACCTATCAGAGAAACTCATACTTGATTATGGTACCCACGTCATCACAAGCGTCGATGCCGGTGCCATTCTGGTGCAAGAGGACTACATAAAAAGATCTTATGTCTCTAACTTTCAGTCAGACAAGTCTTCTGTCTCTGCATCCGCAGGCATTAACTTTTTAAACAAGGTTAACTTTAACTTTAGTAGTAAAAATAGCCCGGAAACTTCAGATACCGTCACTTACCAGCAAAACATTACATATTCTTTAATTCAAAACCACGGTGGGGCTTTGTTTTACCATGGAATCACTCTGCAGAAGTGGCATGAGAGCACACAAAATAACCTTGTAGCTATTGACCGTTTTGGTCTGCCAATTCACTATTTCCTCAATCCATCTATGTTTCCTGATCTTCCAGTTCCAACTTTACATAAACTTGCCTTTTCAGTCCAACAGGCTGCAGTGCGTTACTACAACATAAACACCATTCCAGGATGCGTAGATCCTAATTCCCCTAATTTTAACTTCCAAGCCAATGTGAACAGCAAATCTTGTGAGGGGCCAGTCACTAATCTGACCTTTGGTGGAGTTTACCAAAAATGCACTCCATCCACGCCAGATGGAAATGTCATCTGTGATGAACATGCACAAAAAAATCCAAATACTGGTGACTATACGTGCCGTCAACCATACACTAGCTTTTTGTTAGTTTCAGAGACAGTAGAGCAGGTTTACAGTAAGTACGAGTGCCAAAAGGTATGTCATTCATGCTGGTTAATTTTGGATTGTTGTAAACCTGTGTGTACAACACAATACTATGTTCGTAATGCACAAATTGACACTTACTGGTGCTCCACAAATCAGCCAGTCCCTCAGTACTCTGGGTATCTTTTTGGAGGTCTGTTTGGACCATCTTTACAAAACCCAGTAACTAAATCTCATGACTGTCCTCCAAATTACTTTGCACAAACATTTTTGACTTACGGTATGAGGATTTGTCTGAGCAATGACTATGAGACAGGAACAGTATCTTCTGTGCCATTTGGGGGTTTCTTTAGCTGTCGAACTGGCAACCCTCTTGCAAAGGACCAATACCGTTGTCCACCTCAATACAGCCAACACCTTGCTTTCATTAGCGATGGCTGTCAGGTATTGTACTGTGTCCAGTCAGGTGAGTTTACTGGTGGTCAGTTAAAACCTATTCACCTCCCACCATTCACAAAACCACCTCTGGTCAACATGATGGCGACAAACACTGTAGCTGTGATGACAGAAGGTGATCAGGCCTGGATAAAGATTGGAGAAACAAAACAATGGAGACTAGTAAAGCCTGGTGAAGTTAGTAAAATGGTCCAAATGTTTGATGATGTGTCATCAACTCAAATGTCAGGAGGTGAAAAAGCTGGTGTGGTTTGTGGTGTAATGACTTTTATCGCAGTTGTGGTGGCAGGAATTGTAATCTTAGTAAAACGAAAAAGCAGATTTTCTCACTTCAGGTCAAGAAGTGGGTATGAAGAGATTCACTGTGATGGCCAAAGTGGTGTAGAAAGTCAGAGAGAGCAACAGAATGCAAATGAAAACCCCGGCCAGCCTCTGTTGCCTTAGTTATGTCAGAGTTCATTAAGATTTGTTAATTATTCTCTGTCACGTGGAGATAAAGGAGGTCTGGGTCCAGGTGCAGGTAAGGAGTTTTAATATAAATAAATAAACAAAACACAACCAAAAGGCCAACACGGCACACACAACTTGAATACAAACTAAATAAACAGAACTGAAAACAAGGTCTAGGCAACAAGGTCCGGGAACACTGAAGACAGCAAACAGAGACAACAACAAACCATACAGAAGACAATGCAGCCAGGATGAGTAGTGGGAAATGAGTGTTCTTATAGACCAGATGTGATTGTGAACAGGTGTGCGTGTAATCAGTGATAACGACTAGACAGGAGTGTACAATTAGGGATGTGTGTGCAGGGAAGGGAAAACAGCGACCTCAGGTGGCTGAGGGGAGCCCCACAGCCCAGATCATGACACTACCCCCTCCCCACGGAACGGCTCCCAGACGTTCCACAAGTCTGGAGGGTGGAGGAACGGGGGAAGGCAAATCAGGGGGAGGGACGGCGGGCCAGGCCCGTGCAGCGCAGTCACCGCCGCGTCAGGAACAGAAAGCACGGTCGCCGCAGTGTCAGGAACAGAGATTGCGGTCTCCGGCGCGTCAGGCACGGAGATAGCGTTCACTGCCGCGTCCGGAGCAGAGAGAGCGGTCACCGCCGCGTCCGGAACAGAGAGAGCGGCCACCGCCGCGTCCGGAACAGAGAGAGCGGCCACCGCCGCGTCCGGAACAGAGAGAGCGGTCACCGCCGCGTCCGGAGCAGAGAGAGCGGTCAACGCCGCGTCCGGAGCAGAGAGAGCGGTCACCGCCGCGTCCGGAGCAGAGAGAGCGGTCACCGCCGCGTCCGGAGCAGAGAGAGCGGTCACCGCCGCGTCCGGAACAGAGAGAGCGGTCAACGCCGCGTCAGGAGCAGAGAGAGCGGTCACCGCCGCGTCCGGAGCAGAGAGAGCGGTCACCGCCGCGTCCGGAACAGAGAGCGCGGTCACCGCCGCGTCCGGAACAGAGAGCGCGGTCTCCGCCGCGTCCGGAACAGAGAGAGCGGTCACCGCCGCGTCCGGAACAGAGAGCGCGGTCTCCGCCGCGTCAGGAACAGAGAGCGCGGTCTCCGCCGCGTCCGGAACAGAGAGAGCGGTCACCGCCGCGTCCGGAACAGAGAGCGCGGTCTCCGCCGCGTCAGGAACAGAGAGCACGGTCACCGCCGCGTCCGGAACAGAGAGCGCGGTCACCGGCGCCGTCTTGGGAACATTAACAGCGGACGCCGCCGCATTAGGAGCAGGAATAGCGATCGCAGCCGCTTCGGGGATCGAGAAAGTGGACACCGCCACCTTCCCGCGAAACAGCGTTTCTATCCCCGCCGCAAAGCAGGGGCGCATCCGCGCAGCCTCTGCGCTACGGGCATCCATCGCCGCCAGGCAGGCGTAGATGCACTCAAAACGAGCGGCCGACGCCGCCTCGAAGGACATCCCCGCCGTCTCGGGAACAGAACGGGGGGACGCCGCCTCCTTGAGAAAAAAATTCCTCCCCGCTGGACCCATCTTTGCTGGCTGCATTCTGTCACGTGGAGATAAAGGAGGTCTGGGTCCAGGTGCAGGTAAGGAGTTTTAATATAAATAAATAAACAAAACACAACCAAAAGGCCAACACGGCACACACAACTTGAATACAAACTAAATAAACAGAACTGAAAACAAGGTCTAGGCAACAAGGTCCGGGAACACTGAAGACAGCAAACAGAGACAACAACAAACCATACAGAAGACAATGCAGCCAGGATGAGTAGTGGGAAATGAGTGTTCTTATAGACCAGATGTGATTGTGAACAGGTGTGCGTGTAATCAGTGATAACGACTAGACAGGAGTGTACAATTAGGGATGTGTGTGCAGGGAAGGGAAAACAGCGACCTCAGGTGGCTGAGGGGAGCCCCACAGCCCAGATCATGACATTCTAAAAGTTAAATCTTAATCAGCTTTGTAATCAAATTTCACAATTTTTAGCATTTGCATGATTGATCCTGTGTTTTAGTGAGAATTTAGGTCTATCTGTAATAATTATGTGTTCAGCAACTTTTACTTCCTTTTATATAATACTTTCATATACATTTATTCTTCAATCATTTGTAATAATTGATTCATTGAATCGTTTTATTATAATAATCGAATCATTTATATTAATTATTTTAAGTCATTTACATACTCATTTTATTGATTTATTATTGATTAGTCATTTACATTACTGTTTTATTATTATTATTATTTTCATTTTTTAATCATAATGTGTGGTTTCAAGGGATAAGAAAATGTCCCCATTTCAAGGTTTTTAACATCAAGGGAAGATGTTACAAAGCAACAGTTTTCCATTGCTATTACTTGCGGTAAAATAACACTTGTTGGATTTGTGCTGGTCAGATAAAGTCTGAGCATTGAAAAATGCACAGCTAAGACTATTCAATAAACTCCTTCTTTATCATCATCACTTTGTCTCCTGCTTTTGCTGTTCTTAGTCCACTTCTCGGCTGATAGAAGACTGTTACCAGACAAAATGTCTTGGCTGGGATGGATATGATATTTCTGGCATGGAGGCATGATCTAACTGTCACGTTGGAAATAGGAGGTCTGGGTCCAAATGCGGGGAAAGTAGTTTTAATATAAATAAACAAACAAATCACAAACAAACAGGCCAACACGGTACAGCACGACAAGAATCTAAGATCAAAAATAAACAAAACAGGAACACGGTCAAGAAGTCAGGATAACACACACGAAGACAGTACAGGAGACAATGCAGCCAGGATGAGTAGTGGGAAATGAGTGTTCTTATAGACCAGATAATTGTGGACAGATGTGAGTGTAATCAGTGCTAATGACAAGACAGGAGTGAACAATCAGGGACGTGCAGTGCAGGGAAAAGGGAACAGCGACCTCAGGTGGCTGAGGGAAAACCCCACAGCCCAGATCATGACATTACCCCCTCCCTACGGAACGGCTCCCAGACGTTCCACCAGTCTGGAGGGAGGAGGAACGGGGGAAGGCGAATCAGGGGGAGGGATGGCGGGCCAGGCCCGTGGAGCGGAGTCACGTGAGCGGACCTCGCCGCCAGAGGAGCGTCAGCGGACGCCGCCACCAGAGGAACGGAGATAGCGGTCACCGCCGCGTCCGGAACAGAGAGCGCGGTCACGGCCTCATCAGGAACAGAGATAGCGGTCGCCGCCACGTCCGGAACAGATAGCGCGGTCACGGCCTCATCAGGAACAGAGATAGCGGTCGCCGCCGCGTCTGGAACAGAGATCGCGGTCACGGCCGCATCAGGAACAAAGATCGCGGTCACGGCCGCGTCAGGAACGGAGATAGCGGTCGCCGCCGCGTCCGGAACAGAGAGCGCGGTCACGGCCGCGTCAGGAACGGAGATAGCGGTCGCCGCCGCGTCCGGAACAGAGATCGCGGTCACGGCCTCATCAGGAACAGAGATAGCGTTCGCCGCCGCGTCCGGAACAGAGATCGCGGTCACGGCCTCATCAGGAACAGAGATAGCGGTCGCCGCCGTGTCCGGAACAGAGATCACGGTCACGGCCGCATCAGGAACGGAGATAACGGTCACCGCCGCGTCCGGAACAGAGATCGCGGTCACGGCCTCATCAGGAACAGAGATAGCGGTCGCCGCCATGTCCGGAACAGAGATTGCGGTCACGGCCGCATCAGGAACAGAGATCGCGGTCACGGCCACGTCAGGAACGGAGATAACGGTCACCGCCGCGTCCGGAACAGAGATCGCTGTCACGGCCTCATCAGGAACAGAGATCACGGTCACGGCCTCATCAGGAACAGAGATAGCGGTCGCCGCCGCGTCTGGAACAGAGATCGCGGTCACGGCCGCATCAGGAACAGAGATCGCGGTCACGGCCGCGTCAGGAACGGAGATAGCGGTCGCCGCCGCGTCCGGAACAGAGAGTGCGGTCACCGCCGCGTCCGGAACAGAGAGTGCGGTCACCGCCGCGTCAGGAACAGAGATCGCGGTCACGGCCGCATCAGGAACAGAGATCGCAGTCACGGCCGCGTCAGGAACGGAGATAGCGGTCCTCGCCGTGTCCGGAACAGAGATCACGGTCACGGCCTCATCAGGAACAGAGATAGCGGTCGCCGCCGCGTCCGGAACAGAGATCGCGGTCACGGCCGCATCAGGACCAGATTGAGCGGACGCCCTCCCTCGAAAAAACGCCTCCGCCCTCGCCATAAAGTAGGGGCGCGTCCGCGCCGCCTCAGCACTAATGGCGTCCATCGCCACCAAACAGGCGTAGATGGTCTCGAAGCGAGTGGCTGACGCCGCCTCGAAAGATCTCTCCCCCGCTGGACCCACTGAGACTGGCTGCATTCTGTCACGTTGGAAATAGGAGGTCTGGGTCCAAATGCGGGGAAAGTAGTTTTAATATAAATAAACAAACAAATCACAAACAAACAGGCCAACACGGCACAGCACGACAAGAATCTAAGATCAAAAATAAACAAAACAGGAACACGGTCAAGGAGTCAGGATAACACACATGAAGACAGTACAGGAGACAATGCAGCCAGGATGAGTAGTGGGAAATGAGTGTTCTTATAGACCAGATAATTGTGGACAGATGTGAGTGTAATCAGTGCTAATGACAAGACAGGAGTGAACAATCAGGGACGTGCAGTGCAGGGAAAAGGGAACAGCGACCTCAGGTGGCTGAGGGAAAACCCCACAGCCCAGATCATGACACTAACAGTCACAATCTTGTGAAATTTTTTTTTATGTATTTTATCTGTATTCAGGCCTAGTGTCTGAAGTCTCTTTTTAATAATGTGGTCTTGATGCCAAATAGTGATAACTACGACAGCGTTTTAGTGCCTTGTTTAAAAAATATATACTACTACTACTAATAATAATAATCTAAGATTATGAGACTAAAGTCATATTTTGAAAAAAAAAAAAAAAAAGTCAAAATATTTTAAGAATAAAGCCAAAATTACGAGGATAATCTTGATTTTTTTTTTTTGAAAAAAAAAAAAAAGATGGGTTTTATGCTTGGTTAACAGATGACACTGACATTAGTCTACTTTGTACGGTGGCCGAGAGAGCTCAACACGCTTCAACTTAAGAAAACACATGCAAACAGAAAAAAACCGACAACAAATAAAAAAAAACCCATCTTCATCAGTTTGACAACACAGGCGCTGCAAATCCTCGCAACGCAAACACAAATACGGAAACGCTGCAAACACAAAAAAAGCGCTGCAAACACAAAAAAGCGCTGCAAACACAAAAAAAGCGCTGCAAATAGCACGGAGCACAACGGAAATGTTTCAGGGGGACCTCAAAAAGTGACGAACCCATCTGAGACCTGATGATAAAGATGAACTTAGTGATGGGAAAATGAAGCTTTTCGAAGCACCGAGGCTTTCCCCTCAACTGTATCGTAAAAAGGTTCATTACTCGAAGCTTTTCAACACGTTGCACACTAATGCCATCTTGTGGTCAAAGGTGGAAAAAATTGCTTTCATGTAACAGATCTCAAAGCGATTTTGGACAGTTTCATCAAATACATCAATTTGTGCTACGAAACCGTCAGAAATAAAAAAAAATGTAATTTTACTTGAATTAATCTGTAAATAAACTTTTTTATAAAATTATACAAGTAAAAGCATGGTTCATGTAGGCATATATGTTCAAAGTAAATTAAGAATACTGTTGACTAATATTATTATTAATTAGAAGTGCTTGTGAAGCAAGGATAACTACAAAATTAACATGCACAAAACTACACATGTACATATTTATTCGTATTATGATTTATTCTTAACAAAAAGTGAATGACACTTGAAACCTGCGCAAGGGGTTTGTGTTATTTGAATCCGAATATGAAGCAGTCACGTGGTTGTGTGCGAAAACGAAGCTTCAGACGTCACAGGTCACGTGGTTATGGCAAAACGAATCAAGCTTCACTGTGAGCATGTGTTTGCATGTGTTTTCTTTCTGTTTGCATGTGTTTTCTTAAGTTGCAGCACGTTGAGCTCTCTCGGCCACCGTAACTTTGCCCATTGCTCCAGTTATATATAAACTAACATGATCTATAAAGGTGTAAAATGCATTTACTTATATTTGAGAATCGACATATTTCATTATATAGTTAACACATTTAGGAATATTTTGAATAAAAATTTAAAATGGAACGCAATTTCAACCGAAGGGGGCCTTTAATCGGTCCGTGATTTTGGGGACCCAAGTCATCACCAACCTTTGTCTAATGGTAAGTCAGCCCCTGCTCACAAATGCTGCTTTATCAGGCATTACAGGCAAGACGTAATGAAAATGACTTTGATCATTTTCTGAAGACAGTCGGTATATTTCAGAGATACAGTGATATAAAAACACCCGCACCAGTGTTTTTTTTTTTTATTATTATTTTGAAACATGCAGTGCTCATGCTTATTCAATGAAGTAAAAGTCTTTTGTGGCAGTCAGTTTTGATATTGTGTCAGGCCGCCACAAATAAATCAATGTATGGGAAACACTGGGTTGCATCCCACAGCACAAACCGGAAGTTAACTTAGGGCCAGGCTCGTGCGTCCAATGAAACCGTCTATATGCATTAATGACCCATCAGCCTGCACCATCTAGTTTCATGACAGAACTTGGCATTTTGCTGACATAGCCTGATGCGGTCTGCTGAAGTTTACACAGCTGGCACAATCTATTTTGCGTTTCTATATATTATAATAATAAATTAATATTAATAATATACATATACAAATAAACAAAAATATAGACTTATATATTGCATTTTACGGTGAACGCAGATTGGGCTATAAGCACACGTGATGACGCGCAGCATCTGCGCCGCGACGCGCCCTCACATCTGTTTACGGCAGCCTATTTGGCCAAAAATGATGATAATAACTGATGAACAATATGCCTGGTCCTGGAAAAAGATATCCACAGACCGGCGCCGAGAAACGAAAGAAAAAAAAAGGCCAAAATGAAGCCCTTGCATCACTTTCAGGTAGCCCATACTGTGAAACTTTATTTTATTCTGTCGACGTTAATAGCTAATGTGTTTTAATGTCGGTAATACTTTCACGACTAACGCATCTTTCTTAATATGAATACAAGCAGATCTAAGTAAACACAGAGGCTGCGTCCGAAATCGCCTACTCAATGAGTAGGTACTTAATTTCAATAAGTACTTACTTAACGAGCGCTAAAAGAGTACCTACTCAACAGCCAAATCTCGTTGAGTATGGATGCGTTCCGCCATGTTGACGTTATCACGTGACCTATGACGTTATAACAAGCGCAACATGAAATGATATGAGCGACGGATTTAATTCATCTATCTGTAAACATTTTGATGTTGATGAAATTTGCTTATTTTGGATTGATTGAAGTTTTTATATTTTTAACAATACTAAAATGACTAAAACCCCCAAATTTGTTGTCTTGAATATGTTAATGGGCAAAATTGTGCAAAACTAGCTTAGATCTGATTTGTTTTCCTTTTTCTTGCTGAATTTCTGTCCTTTCATCCCTGAAACTTAAAATAATAATAAATAAATAACAAAAACAAAGGCAATTTTTAATTCATTGCGATTTTATGAATATTCAAATATATTTAATATTTTTTTTCTGTATCTAATCTTGTACTATGTACGCAAACCTTTTATAGTTATGTTTTCTGTCATGATTGTTCTTTGTTAAAGATACTTAAGTCTTTCCCTGAGTTTGTATGGAATTATAAATTCTGAAGTAAAAATAATACAAAAATTGGAGCGACAGCGACACCTCATGGCATCAGTAACATGACAACCCTACCCAGTACGCTCTCCTCCATGTTTACAACATCTGCACAAAAGAGACGTCGATCAGTTGCTCAAAGATCTTACCTTTGGAGAAGACTGTTGATTTTACACTCGAAAAATTTAAGTATTACTATTTAGAAATTAAAATAACTTTAGAATGCATTGCTAGCCCACTCCAACACGTACCAACAATAATAATGATAAATGCTGACTAATAATTAATGATATTTTTAGTTAAACAAGCATAATGTTGTTGTTTTTTTCAATGAAGTAATGAATAAATGCATAGGCTTATGAAAATGTTATATTTTATTTACTGACAACATCAGGAAACATGAATAAATTAGTAAAATAATAAAAGTAACCATGAACATAAATAAATACACATGGAACAAAGCTTTATTAAACATATTGGTCTTCTAGTCTTTTTGATGAAGAGACTGCAGCAACTTCTGGTCCAGATGAGGCAAAGGGCAGGTGGAGTGATGGAGGGTCTCATTTCCAGGATGCTGCTGTGGATTTCTCCTTTGTCACTGCACACACCAGTCTGCAGACATTTCAGATCATACAAAGATGCACAAATATAATACAAAAACTGTCATTTTAACAGCACAGTGTCATTAGATCTCTGTATTGGAAGTTACAAAATGATCAATCTTTATATTAAGTTTCGGATTTTACTTTTCCCCAAAAATGCTGCAGTCACCTTTCCTTTCAGGTCCTGCTCCACCACAAAACATCTGCAACAAAGGCACATAAATCAAGAATCAGAAAAGTTCTGTTATAGCTCTGTTTGAAATGAATTTGAAGTTCAGTTAGGCCTACTATATGTATATGTGTTTATTTACATTACTTACATTAATGTAAAGCAGTGACAGTGAATTCTCACATAACGTCCATCACTCACTCAGATGTTTTGTGTTTTGTGTTGCTCTAGTCTAGAACATTTTCCTGTCATTTGTTAAATAGACATTTATTAAACGTCTTTAAAATGTATATGTTTTATGTAAATCCGCTTTTAAAGACGTGCGTGTGCTACCTGAAGCTTAATGTTCGCTATACGTCATAAAACACGTTTTAACAGCGAAATCACAAATATACTAACTATAGCATACTGTATAACATCTTGGCACCTTATGCAAATCAACAGTTTACGATAAAGTAGCTCAACAAATATGATTTTTAAGACAGGGAACCGTGTTTTGGTTGTAATACTCACATTTGTAAACACCCTCGCCGTGGTTCTCAATCACGTTCGATGATGACGTTTTGGCCTCCTGTGGACTCCTGGGATTGAAAAGTATCCATCGATGAAGACTTCAGGATCTGGGCTGAAGCAGTAGGACATCCGGGGATTTCTCGCCTACTCTTTTGTGAATACTGAGGTTTCGGACGTACTTCTTTCTTCACGTACTCTTTTTTTCCTACTATATAGTAGTTAAGTAGGCATATTCGGACGCACTTTAAGTAGACGTACGCCCGAATCTCGCGAGAATTAGTGCATTCGCCTACTAATTCTCGCCTACTCTTTTATAAATACTTAGGATTCGGACATACTTATTTGCTCGCCTACTGCTTTTCCCTACTAAATAGTAGAGAAGTAGGCGATTTCGGACGCAGCCAGTGGCAATTATGATTATTGATTAATAATGATGTCATTAAATAACAGTGTTAAAATACATAATCTAATACAAAATTAACAGTTTACATTACAATTTTAATAGAAATGCCTGAAAAGGGCACCAAAGGCCTGGTAAATGCAGTTGTTACACTAACATGATGATCGAATTCCTTGTTTAATTCCTTGACCAAACATTTAATTAAAATATAATTTCCTCAACAAAAAATATGTGGACATCATAACCCTTGTCTGCTTTATTGTCAAAACTGCCACATGTACCGTGCATACAAGAGTTTTGAAGATTCGTTTCTCTCACACCCTTGGTGCAAACAGGTAAAAATATTTTAAAAAAATACAGACAAATACAAATATTATATATTCTATAAAACACAATTTAAGAGCATGGATATGATACAAAGATAGATAAAAAGGCAGATAACCATGGTTTTATCATAGTAAAACTGCTAATTTTCCCTTTGTATGATTCTGAGACTATTAAATCAATCAGACAACTGTATTAATAAAATCATAGCCATTGGAGGTAACTCTTTGTTGTTGATAAAACTGTTTTATTACACCGATCTTGCTATTCGCTTTTTATTTACCTTTTTGTCCAAAAATAACTGTTTATTTAAAAGTGCTCTCAGTAATTCTTCAGTTTTATTTAAAGTGTAATTTTAGTTTGTATTTTGGCTGTAGAGCTACAATTGTAATTTATAAATTATACCATTTATTTATGTATTTACTTTTATTTGAATAAAGTTCTATTTTGGCCCCTATAGTAGGTGTTTTTTTTTTATTATTTTATTTTTACTTCCGTAATATTTGGGGGAGGGGGCACAAAAGTAAATTTCTGCTTAGGGCACCCATTTGGCCAGCAGCGGCCCTGAACACAAGAAATACATAGACTATGTTAAGAATCAAGCAGTATTCACACTTCAAAAGATAAGCATCATGTTTACTGCATATGAAACAAATATGAACAAAAAGGGCATCCGGGCAGAACATGGGCATCTCGTAAATCATAGGATTAAAGTTAACCAGGACTAGTTTTGGTATAACTGTATGAAAATTACAGGTAAATGTATCTGAAATGCCATTTAAAAGATGTCAAATGTAAAATAATATGGGTTATATTACGAAAAATTGTTTCTAGCAAAATTCTTATGCAAAAACAAATCGAACGACCAAGACATGCTATAGAAACGGTCAGTGTTCAAACTCTTCCTGTTATCTACTACATTAGGGGACATTATAGGAATTGCATACAAATTACAAAACTACCATAGGTATCCATCAATGTGCCGTTATTGTATAGTATAAATGACAGGGTTATAACTGTGAGTATAAACTAAGTGTATACAGCCTAGTTGTGCGTATACAAGAGGTACTGTCATCCTACTCGAATAATGAAGCAGATTTAAGTATATAAACGAATTGAGTAGGCTATATTTTATATGCTTTTCATAGGGGTTTTCACAATATCTCTTCTTTATTCCACTGTGCGTCTGTCTAGTCAATCATGACTGTGATTAGCAACTGCATCTGTAACTAAAAACTTATCATCCACTAGATGTCAGTAGTAGTTGTAAAGTCCAAGATGACACTTGCAGGGTGCAGGGGTGGGGAACGTTGATCCTGGAGGGCCGCTGTCCTGCAAAGTTTAGCTCCAACCTGATCAAACACACCTGAACAAGCTAACCAAGGTCCTCAGGATATAGAGGTAGGTTTTTTTTTTTTTAGGGTTGAAGCTAAACTCTGCAGGACAGTGACCCTCCAGGATCAAGTTTTTTTTTTTTTTTCAGGATCAACATTCCTCACCCCTGCCTTTAGTGCAGTTGTTCTCAATCCTGGTCCTGGGGGACCCCTGCTCTGCACATTTAGTTACCTAAATGTACAATTTTTTTTATGCTGATACTCTATGAAAGTCTCCTTGGACTTATTGACACCTATTATCTTGTTTATTTGTAACTAAGTATGTCAAACAAGGTTCTGAATCTCCTTCAAGATTTTATGTCATAATCCCCATGAACATTTGAAAATCAAACTAGTTTATCTTCTTATCTTCTTAGTTTATCTTTATTGTGCCTTGTAAACACTTCCTGGTGAACTGATAAATACACTCTGACTGGGAAACTACATAGAGTTCTTCCACACATTTTCATATATATACTTATTTTAAAGTAACTTTTTGGTCAATAAAAATAGAAATGCAGATTAATTTGATAAAAGTTTCCATCATTTCTTTTGAGTTTCCTCTTGTGTGTGAGGCTGTTTGCTTCTGTCCCAGTTAGGCTGGTGTTTTTGTAGATACATGAAAAAAAAAAGTAAAAAATTAAACCAGTTGGGACAGTTTCCCATACCACATTTGAAAGCATCTCATGTCTTCATTCCATGGATAAGTGAGCTGCATACAACCAGCATTCTCATGATTGTAAAAGGAAGTTTTAGTACTTAATGCCAATGTAAATTTAACTTTTCAATTACTTTTTGTTCTCAGTTCTTAATTCATTATTTCAGTGTTTAAGTGCAATTTAGTCAAGTTGTTCATTGCCTCTTTGGTAACAACAGTAATGCTTAGTATTAATGAATTATCATTACACATGATAAAAACTTTCTCATGATAAAATCCCCCTCTCTTTTTTTTCAGAAATATCAGAAATAAATTTTTAGAAATATCTGATTTTTTCTTTGAATTGTTGTAAATTAAAATGAAAACTCGCTTGTTTTTTTTTTAGCAGGGCTAGTGAAATTATCAGATTTGTGCTGTCTATATAAAAAATAAGATTCTTAATTAAGAATTTTATAAAAGTTTCCATCATTTCTTTTGAGTTTCCTCTTGTGTGTGAGGCTGTTTGCTTCTGTCCCAGTTAGGCTGGTGTTTTTGTAGATACGTGAAAAAAAAGTAAAAAATTAAACCAGTTGGGACAGTTTCCCATACCACATTTCAAAGCATCTCATGTCTTCATTCCATGGATAAGTGAGCTGCATACAACCAGCATTCTCATGATTGTAACAGGAAGTTTTAGTACTTAATGCCAATGTAAATTTAACTTTTCAATTACTTTTTGTTCTCAGTTCTTAATTCATTATTTCAGTGTTTAAGTGCAATTTAGTCAAGTTGTTCATTGCCTCTTTGGTAACAATAGTAATGCTTAGTATTAATGAATTATCATTACACATGATAAAAACTTTCTCATGATAAAACCCCCCTCTCTTTTTTTTTTCAGAAATATCAGAAATAAATTTTTAGAAATATCAGATTTTTTCTTTGGATTGTTGTAAATTAAAATGAAAACTCGCTTGTTTTTTTTTAGCAGGGCTAGTGAAATTATCAGATTTGTGCTGTCTATATAAAAAATAAGATTCTTAAAATCACCTTACACATGCAATGTCTTTTATTTGGGAAATTTCTTACTAAGCCTGTATTCTTAGTTTGAAAGTGAAAAAAAAATTCCCAAGGCCACACCCCGTCAGTAAGATATAAGGCAAAGATTTGTGAGGGGGGAAGCAGTCTACATCATGGAGTCATTATACACTTTCTTGATGCTCTTCGTCGTTGTCTGTAAGTCTAATGCGCTCATCCGACCCAGTAATGGCCTTCGTGAATGTCGCATGAACTCAAGTTTAACAGCACTAGAGGTGCTCCCAGGTGGAGGCTGGGATAACCTGCGCAACATAGATGTGGGACGGGTGATGAATCTGAGCTATTCCCAATGTCAGACCACAGAGGATGGGATTTATCTCATCCCAGATGAAGTCTTTGTCATTCCACGGAAAACAAGCGGACTGGAAACTCACTCTGAGACCATCATGTCATGGCTGGAACAGAGAAGCTCCACATCAGGATCAATCAATGCAGATATTTCCTACCCTCCAGTGCTAAATGGAAAATTCTCCGAAGAAAACACGCGAATGAAAACACACCAAGTCGGAACGAATTCTGTAACAACACGAGTTCAGGTAAGTCAGAAAAGTGGAGAAGTAAAAGTAAAAGTAACAAAAAAAAAAATCATTGTTCACTTTTATTGTTTTACTATGAAGCGATCATTAGCTTTTTAAGGAGAGAGATATAAAGTGTGCAAGTGTGTTACCAATTTGTCAAATGAAGCGCAATCACAGAGCGTACGCAAAATGCGTACGAAGGTGAAGTTTAACCGCCAGCGCCACGCTTACTTTCGGTTTAATTTACGTAGAAGTCTGGTTATTTTTACGTTCGCTTCATTTTCTGAGAATGTGTCTGTTCAAAGATATGGACCATAAAACCAGTCGTAAATCTGAATTTACAGTAGGTTTATACATAATCTGAAAACTGAAAAAAAATAAGCTTTCCACTGATGTATGGAATACGACTATTTGAAAATCTGGAATCTGAGGGTGCCAAAAATTCTAAATATTGAGAAAATCGCCTTTAAAGTTGTCCAAATGAAGTTCTTAACATTGCATATTACTAATCAAAAAATATTTTTGATATATTTAAGGTAGGAAATGTAAATATCTTCATGGAACATCCTAATGATTTTTGGCATAAAAGAAAAATCGATTTTGACACATACAACGTATTGTTGGCTGTTGCTACGAATATACCCATGCTACCGACCAATGGTTTTGTGGTCCAGGGTCACGTGTTCTGAAACAACTCCTATTAAAACAAACACATAAGATATGCCATAGCCTATTTTATTGTAGACTCTCTTATTTCACTGAATTTATAAATTTAAAATTAATAACTGCTATCCTTTCAAAGTTGATATTTTCTCTAAATTGACAAAAAAAGGCAGCTCTTACAAGTTATTTTTAGTTAGAAAATAAAAAGCAGATATCTAAATTACCAGGAAATTATTAAACATTCTATTTAGTTGTAATCGTTTTGTCTTTTCTTCTATATCTTCACAGGTGCGCAACAATCTGTACACCGTGAATGCATATCCTGACTTTACTCTGGACTCCCGCTTTGCTCAGCAGATTGTAGAAATCGCAGACGCTGTTGAGAACAATCAAACACGCCTATCAACTTATCTATCGGAGAAACTCATACTTGATTATGGTACCCACGTCATCACAAGCGTCGATGCCGGTGCCATTCTGGTGCAAGAGGACTACATAAAAAGGTCTTATGTCTCTAACAGTGAGACAGACAAGTCTTCTGTCTCTGCATCAGCAGGCATTAACTTTTTTAACAAGGTTAACTTTAACTTTGGTAGCAAGGAGACCCAAGAAACCTCAGATACCGTCACTTACCAGCAAAACATTACATATTCTTTAGTTCAGAGCCACGGTGGGGCTTTATTCTACCAAGGAATCACTCTGCAGAAGTGGCAAGAAAGCACACAGAATAACCTTGTGGCTATTGACCGTTCTGGTGTACCAATTCACTATTTCCTCAATCCATCTATGTTTCCTGATCTTCCAGTGCCAACTTTACATAAACTTGCCTTTTCAGTCCAGCAGGCTGCAGTGCGTTACTACAACATAAACACCATTCCAGGATGCGTAGATCCAAATTCCCCAAATTTTAACTTCCAAGCCAATGTAAATGACAAATCTTGCAAGGGCCCAGTCACTAATCTGACCTTTGGTGGCATTTACCAAAAATGCACTCCATTCGCGGCAGATGGAAATGTCATCTGTGATGAGCTTGCACAAAAAAATCCAAGTACAGGCGACTATACGTGCCATCAACCGTACACACCATCTTTGTTACACTCTGAGACAGTAGAGCAGGGTTACAATCAATACGAGTGCCATAAGGAATGTCATTCATGCTGGTTAATTTTTGATTGTTGTGACAATGTATGTGGAAATGCTTACTATGTCCGTCGTGCAAAAATTGACACTTACTGGTGCTCCACAAATCAGCCAGTCCCTCAGTACTCTGGATATCTTTTTGGAGGTCTATTCGGACCATCTTTACAAAACCCAGTAACCAAATCTCATGACTGTCCTCCAAATTACTTTGCACAAACATTTTTGACTAATGGTATGAGGATTTGTCTGAGCAATGACTATGAGACAGGGACAGTATCTTCTGTGCCATTTGGGGGTTTCTTTAGCTGCCAATCTGGCAACCCTCTTGCAAGGGACCAATACCGTTGTCCACCTCAATACAGCCAACACCTTGCTTCCATTAGCGATGGCTGTCAGGTATTGTATTGTGTCCAGTCAGGTGAGTTTACTGGTGGCCAGTTGAAACCTATTCACCTCCCACCATTCACAAAACCACCTCTGGTCAACATGATGGCGACAAACACTGTAGCCGTGATGACAGAAGGTGATCGGGCCTGGCTGAGGGTTGGAGAAACAAAGAAATGGAGACTTGCAAAGCTTGGCGAAGTTACTCAAATAGCCGGAACGTTTCAGGCATCATCTATTCCCCGGATGTCAGGAGGTGAAAAGGCTGGTGTGGCCTGTGGTGTAATGACTTTTATTGCAGTTGTGGTGGCAGGAATTGTCATTTTACTGAAACGGAGAAGGAAATTTTCTCACTTCAGGTCAAGCAGGGGGTATGACGAGATTCACTATGAGGGCCAAAGTGGTGTAGAAAGTCAGAGAGAGCAACAGAGTACAAATCAAGACCCCACTCAACCTCTGTTGGCTTAGTTATGTCAGAGTACATTAAGATTTGTTAAGTATTCCTAAAGGTTAAATGTTGATCAGCTTTGTAATTACATTTTTAGCATTTGGTGATATATAGGGAATATATAAGGGCTGCTGTTTACAAGTGCTTCACAGCTTGTGTGAAAGATGAATGATTTTTATGTATACAGTATTCCAAAAGCATTACTGATCCTGTGTTTAAATGATAATATAGACTTATCTGTAATTAAATGTGTACAGTATGTGTGTTCAACATTCTGTACATGACTGTTTTTGTACTTTCTGCACATGTTGCTTTCATTTTTTGAAACTGGTTTTGAGAGTGGCCTTTCATGACTTGACAAGTCATGTGAGTCAGGTGTAGTCACACATTTTTTTTTAAATAAAAATCCTTATTACTTTTCATGAGTATGTTGTTGTTTTCAATTGTGAATTACAAAAAAAAAAAAAAAATATATATATATATATATATATATATATATATATATATATAATTATATAATAATAAATAAATAAATACAAATATTAATATATATATACACATACTGCCAGTTAAATCAGTAAGATTTAATGTATTTTAAATAGGTTTCTAATGCTCATCAAAGCTACGTTTATTTGATCAAAAATACAGAAAAAAATAATATTGTGAAATATTATGATATAAAACAACATTCTTCTATTTTAATATACATTAAAAATCTAATTTATTTCTGTGATCAAAGCAGAATTTTTAGCATCATTACTCCAGTATTCAGTGTCACATTAACCTTCAAAAATCATTCTAATGATTTATTATCAGTGCTGGAAACAGTTGTGTTGCTTAATATTTTTTGGAACCTTTTTTCAGGATTCTTTGATGAATAAAAAGTTAAAAAGACCAGCATTTATTTAGAA
>NC_133375.1:28701475-28776716 GCF_049309525.1 Garra rufa | reverse complement strand
GTTTGGTTTGTGTGTTTGTTTGTTTGTTTGTGTGTGTGTGTGTGTGTGTGTGTGTGTGTGTGTGTGTGTGTACCTGGTATTCATCACGTTGTGGGGACCAAATGTCCCCACAAGGATAGGAATACCAGTAGATTTTGACCTTGTGGGGACATTTCTCAGGTCCCCATGAGGAAACCGGCTTATAAATCATGTACAATGAGTTTTTTTGAGGAAGTAAAAGTGTGCACAATCTCCTGTGAGGGCTAGGTTTAGGTGTAGGGTAGGTGTAGGGCGATAGAAAGTACGGTTTGCACAGTATAAAAACCATTACGCCTATGGAATGTCCCCATAAAACATGTAAACCCAACATGTGTGTGTGTGTGTGTGTGTGTGTGTGTGTGTGTGTGTGTGTGTGTGTGTGTGTGTGTGTGTATGCGTTGTCATCTCACCTGAATGCAGATTTAAATCATTCCATCTCAGATGCCAGAAAACATTCCACG
Organism: Garra rufa; assembly: GCF_049309525.1. Classification (NCBI taxonomy): domain Eukaryota; kingdom Metazoa; phylum Chordata; class Actinopteri; order Cypriniformes; family Cyprinidae; genus Garra; species Garra rufa. The sequence goes on along the minus strand of NC_133375.1, from coordinate 28,776,237 downwards.
TTCCAGTACGGCCGGAGACAGTGGTACTGTTTTGGGAATCGTTACCCATCACAGCTTTTAACTTCACCTCACAGACGAACTGCAACACTAACATGCTCCAGCAGATGGCAGTGTCTCCTAATATTGTAGCACGGAGGAAGAACTACTTCATTTTTACCTCAGGAAACAGATTGCGTTAAACATTTACATTTGAATGTACACCATAATGTGCGCCACCAAAAGAAAATGCCAATACATCTACTGCACTAGATTTGTGTCATTATGACTAAATATAGCTCATATATGAGTTTATTAATGTTTCAACTATCACTAGTGAAATTAATAAAACTATGTACCAAGTTTAAGAGAAACAATTGCTCCTTTTGTCCTGCCCCAACAATGTCCCTACATTTCTCAGTAAATTAAACTAATAGTTTAATCTACCAACACTAACATGGCAAAGACTAAAGACATTTTAGCACAGGTCGCTGTGTAAACATCACTTATTTACTCACTGGCCATAAACATAAAATTGGCAGCACATTCTGAAATAGCAAGCTTATTTATGGTCAATGTTTTTAGATTGTTTGGCGTGCCATGTTTTTGGTTGCCAAATGCAGTAGCTGCCTATTTTAGCCATAACCCAACACATACACATCTCTTTTGCACTGAATGTAGTCAAACACATCTAGTAAGAGTTAAGCACAGAAACAGAGGCTGTTGGTGGTGCATGTTACTGAAGATGACAGTTAACCACCCAAGCACAAAAAGGTTGCTGATATACCAAAATGAATCTGAAGCTATTTTGTTATCTTGTAAAAACATCATTAGACACAAATATTTTTGATCAGTCAGTTTTATTGAATCAGCCCACCACCAGCACCATTAGACATCAAAGAAGGTAATGAAATCAACAGTCAGAGAACAGGAGCCAGCCTGCTGAGTGGAAAAATACGAGTGTGTTTGGAAAAATGAGGCTGTTTGCATCCAGCTATTTCATACTATGAAAGCTAACATAATGCCCAGTATAATCCAAGAGATTTTGAAGATACATGAGCCTCATGGAATATTTTGGAAGGAATTAGTGACAATATGATGGTCACAAAAACACCTTTGATCTTACAAACACTTTGAACTGAGTACAGCTGCTCTTATTCATTAAAAAAAAATCACATATTAATGACCAGTGAATGATTTGTGTCAAAAGTCACATGTTATCCTTTTAAGACAATTTAACATTTTAGATAAAGTTTTAAATCCAATACAACTGAATTATATGAAATCGTGGCAGATTTGAACAACCTCCCCACCAAAGTATGTAACTAATGCTCTAAATTGATGGCTTTAATATATTAAACATTTAAAAGTGATTTTGTGATGCTAATTTCCTTCCAGATAATATACAGTAGAAATGTGGACAGGCTGTAAGATTCTTAGTATTCAGTACTCTGCGCATAAACCGTTTCTGTTTTTATATTACAGTAAAAAGAAACTTTCAAAATAAAGTTTTGTCTGTCATGTGTTCATCCACTAGCAAACCCAAATCTAACTCCCATATGTCTATGTTCCTCCGTCCAGTCCTTCCGCAGAGTCTTCATCCTTCAAACACTTTAAAGTGTCCACCGGGGACAGTTTGGTCCCTCAATGTCTCTGGAAGGCATGATGAAATAAATAAAGTGGAAATAAAAAGAGCTTGTGGGTCTTTGTGCAAAATCAACCAGCCAGCCAATGATGTTCGAGCATACCAGCCAGCTGTCATGCTTTTGGCCGAAGTGTTGCCAAGGAGGAGGGGACATTGGACATTAAGGAGTGAGCTGTCTATGAGTCAGTGTGTTTAGTTATTCAGCTGTGTAGTTTGAGAACACGTCGAGGACTCAGAGTTCGTCTCGTGAGGCTCGGGACGCAGGCGGTGGTGTGTCCCCGGTGACGCTGTTTTGAGCGACGGAATGAATTTGTCCCTGCTGGGCAGTTTTAGCAGCATACTGTCTGTCCCAGTCTGTGTTGATGGCCTCGTCATCCCAAATAGTGGAGGTCTCTGTGTCACTGAAGTAACCCGGCTCGCCCGTATAGTGTGTTGGGTACAACAGCAGCGGCTCAACAGAGAAAGCACGCAGATCTCTGGGATCAAAGTGAGACATGTATGCCGCACTGAGAGAGAGACAGAGAGCAAGAATGAGAAGGGGAGAAAAGCAAGGGCGTGAGAAAAATTACACAACAGCCAATAATAAACCCTAAAACTTTACAACTTAATATATATGATCGTAATATTTGCATACTAATGTTTTGTATATTTAGTATGATTCAATTATTCTATAATGGATATAGCTAGCTAATCAATATGAAAACATTGCATTATTAACTACACTTTATGCTTATACAGCACTAAATTCACACACTTGAAGAACACAATGACTCTTTCTCTCTCTCACACACCACAAACACACAGAAAGTGGAGTGTATTTATACAGTAATCCATCTGTCTTACACCAATGGCCCTTCCCCCAAAACTCAGAGAACCATCAATGGGAATTTTGTCCCTTGAATGCCGAGAACAGGAAGAACTGGCCCTTCCCAAAATTCTTCCAAGGAGGGAGAGGGACCCATAGAATACAAGACAACAGAGGAGAAGGACCGCAGGGTACTGAGGGTGTTAGGCAAGAGAGAGAAGGGCCAGTAAAGGCGACACATGCTGGGGGCACAGCTAGTGCAGAGCAGGCCTCCCACTAGAAGAAACTGGGTAGAAAGGCAGTCATTGTGTGACCCAGCAGGGACACCATACTTTTTTTCCCACTCTGAACAATCTATCACTGTGTCTGTCCCACTCAGCAGTACAGACTCACTGTGTACCTGTGTGTTAATGCTTCTGAAAAATATCTATCCATACATTCATCTATATATCGACTAATTAATCCATGCATCCATCTATCTATATCATTTATCTATCCATGCATCCATTTATCTGTATATTCCTCCATTGACCTATCCATTCATTCTTGCATCCATCTATCCATCCATCGACTGATCTACCCATCCATTTGTGCATCCATTGATTGTTTAGAACATCAATCCATCAATTCATTCATCCATCCATCCAACCATCTGTATATTCTTCCATTGATCTATCTATATATCTATCCATGCATCCATCCACCCATTGACTGATCTATCCATCCATGTGCATTTATTGATCAGAACATCAATCCATTAACCAATCCATCCATGCATCCATTGATTGATTAGAACACAAATCAGTCCACAAATCCATGCATTCTTCCATCTATTCATGTATTAATCCATGCATGCATCCATCCATCCATCAATCTATTTATTTGTCCATTCATCCATCCATCCGTCCATCTATCGATCCAACTATCCATTTTTCTGTGCATCCATTGATTGATCCATCCATCAACTGATCTATCTGTCCATCTATAAATCCATTGATTGATCAGAACATCAATCCAACAATCCATCCATCCATCATCCTTTCATTCATGTATCAATGCATGCATCCATTCATCTATCTATACATCAATGCATTCATCTATCTATCCATCAGTCTATCCTGTGCATCTATTGAACAATCTATTTATCCATCCACTGACTGATCTATCCATCCATGTGCATCCACTGACTGATCAGAACATCAGTCCGCCAATCCATCCATCCATGTATCAATCCATGCATCATCCATCCATCTATCTGTCTATACATTTATGCATTGAACTATCTATCCATCAGTCAATCTGTGCGCCCATCTATTGATCTATCCATCCATCCATCTGTGCATCCTTTGATTGATTGATCCATCCATCCATCGGTAAATCGATCCATTGATCTATCCATCCATGCATCACACTTACTTTGGGTGTTTGTTGAACATGACTGGCAGGAACTCATCAACAGGGAGCATTTTGCCGAATGGCTGAGCTGCAAGGAGTTTCTTTGCGCCCTGCTGTGAAAGGGCATAACCTAGAGTCCAATATGAGTAATCAGCCTCCACCAGATTATTCACGCCCTCTACGGATACCTCAGGCTGAGCTACTTGCATCCGCTTCCGGCCCACATATCTATGGAGAGAGAAGAAGAAAGAGAGATGTAGAAAGAGAATGATCATTTATTGGTTTGAAAACATCTCATCATGTGCTTGTTTACAGCTGGTGTTGTTCTTACATGAGGTCCCAGTTCAGCTGAACTTTTTCAACATCCTCCATGATGGTCTGTAACCTCCTTTTAAATCGAGGCTCAAACCTCACATCATCCTCCAACACCAGCACATGCTGCAGATCCCTCTCCACCACCTATCACACACACAGTAAACAGAAAATTAGTTGTCTGTTGAAGAATCTTGTTTCTGAAAATGGAAATTGCTTGTGTGGCTGAGATTAACCGGACAGTTAATATTACACTTTATGGTTGGCTTATATAAAATGCTAATTAACCGTGAAAAGCTTAACAGAGGCCAAAAATAAAAGACACAGTGCTTAGTGTGTCCCCTGTGTTTGTGTACATTTGTATAGAACTTTCTACCAATATGCTTTACTTACTTTGTTTTAAAGCATGCAAGTGTGTCTGTACCTGTTTCCAGATGAAGTGGTGGCTGAGAAAACAGCCGATCTCTCCACGCGTCAACACCCTTCCAGAGTATGGATCTTTATATCCCGGTATCATTTCTATACCCAGAGCTTGAAGCTGAGATGTATTCAGAGCCCTGAGAGGGAATAAAAAAGGTCAGATGAACAGTTTCAATTAGTTTCACTTGAATTGTTCTGCCACACTTCAAAATACCCAAACATCACAAACATCCACAGAATGTCGTCTTGATGACCTACTTCCCATCTACAGCATCAACCAGCGTGGCCTCAACTCCCAGCACTGCCAATGTGTTCAACATTCGTTCCCTCCGGTCCAACCTCCGCTTCAGATTAATCAGAAAGATCTGAGTGTAATTGTAAAAAAGAGAACGAGAGAGTCTAAGGAATGAAGCAGGGCAAAATAATAAAATGTCACGTCAAAGAAGCTTAAATAAGCTAAAGTTTTGCTGCAGAATAACTATCATGAGTGTCCAGTCAAGCAAGACATTCCAGAGATTCTGCTCTCTCACCTCGTCAAAGCCCATCTTGTCCTGGGGTTTGGGTAGAGTGAAGAGAAACTCAGAAGGTTTTATGTTATGATCAACTGTAAGAAAAGGCATTTTAGTCACATTAAACGGAGATCTGACAATTACACATTGGAACATAACAAAATGTGAATAAAACCTGCAATTAATGGAGGCTGATGAAGTGCTGGAAAAAGGGTGTTTTATTAGGGGCATGTGTGTGTTTGCCTACATTGTGAGGACCAGGCAACAGTCCCCAAGAAGAAAATGGTTTGATAAACATACTCTACTATTCCAAAGTTTGGGATCAGTAAGATTTTTTAAAGGGAACCCTGGGTATTAAGACTTGTATGGGTTAATATAACGTAAATTATGTCTCTTACTGAAATATGTAGAAAGCCTATGAAAGCTTTAAAAAATCCACATTGTTTTATACACATTTTGGACTATGGGGGGCACCATTATTTCACTGATGTGAAATGGTTGCACTCAGTGAGCTACTAGTGCTACCTGTTGATATTTTTACCGCAACACAACTCGATGTGATACGATGACCACAGCTAATGAAAGAGCTTACAGGTGACGTAGGCTTAAACCATATGCTGTACCATCGATTTTTTCCCCACAAGGAGTCTAAACCCAGATATCGAGTGAAATCTGTGCTCCTTCAGTGGCTGCTGCATCATGACAAGCGTCAGCATGTTTACATCCTGTCAGGATGGCATCTAGCGTTTCTTGTCTGCCATTCGTAATCTCTTTCAGCTGTGATCTACTAAAAGCATCAAAGTCATCAGGGTTGAAGTGAAGAGAACAAAGACGCGGGTCTTTAGGAAGTTTTATTCGTCCACAGGGATCTTCCCATTTGTTTTTCCTCTTCTTATCGCCAGAAAAGCAGTGAAGACTTACATCGCTTCTCTTGTTAACCTTCAACTGAAAATTCCAATCAAAAGCCATACAATGTGGCATTGTATCAGTATTTTATTTTCCGAGTTGTGTATTCTGAGTTGTGTCGCTGTAAAAATAGCTACAGGTAGCTGTCATCGAAAATAGTGACCGCCTCTATAGTCCAAAATCTGTATAAAAAGATGTGTATTTTTTAAATAACGTAAATCTTTCATTGGTTTTCTGCTACATATTTCAGTAAGAGACATCTATTAAGCCATACAAGTCTTAATGCCCAGGGTTCTCTTTAAAGAAATTAAATTAAAAGAAAGCAAAGATGCATTAAATTAATCAAAAGTGACCGTAAAAGTACAAAATATATGTTACAAAAGACTTCTATTTCAAATAAAAGTGGTACTTTTGAACTTTCTATTCAAAGAATCCTAAAAAAGAATCATGCCACAAAAACCATTAGGCCATGACTTCCCCACAATATATAACATTATCACTGTTTTTACTGCATTTCTGATCAAATAAATGCAGCTTTGCAGAGCATAAAAGCCTTCTTTCAAAACTTTAGAAAATTTCTGGACTGTAGTAAATGACAAAACATATATGCTTTAGTGTGTATGTAATATGCGTGTGAGTGATAATACTCACTCATGGCCTCAGTGATGGTGTGTGTGAAACTCTCCTCCTCATCTTCCACACTCTGCTGGGCCTTCAGAGGTACAGGCAGAAAACCGTAATGTTCTCTGTTACACACATACATCTGTACGCCTATACAGAAACAGAAACAAACAACAGCATAAAACAGACACTTCATAAAATGCATCTGCACGCAAACACTGTATATCTCACATAATTCTACATATCCTATGTAGTTAGCCCACCCAAAACAACAGGAAACATGAGTGTTACATCATTAATGTGTTTGTGTGGTTTGGTGTTGTCATGGTTTGTATTCATGGGTGTGTTTGGAGTCATGGTTTGTCGTCTTTGCGTTAGCTGTGTGTGTATGTGATTTACTGTAAATCCACTGCATGCTCTCTCTCTCACACATTATTTCCTTAACGGAACATCCACAAACACCCAAAGAGGCCATAAAAATGCACAGCTGGAGCTGGTTACATTAGCCACAAGATAATCCGACATTAAAGCTGTTAAAACTGTTAAAACAGAAACCCTCCTCAGCAACATATACTGGAGCTGGACAGTTGGAGGTATTGTGATTTATGTGTTAGTTTCTGATCCGTGTCTGTTCTGGGTCCCAAAAACCGAATAACGCTACTCTTAACTGCCTTCATCTGTTTGTTCTGAAAACATTCTGTGCTGAAAAGCCTCATTTCCAAAACAACTCACACACTTAAAAAATGGCAACACTTGCATTGTAGAACACATTTTAAATATTAATTTACACAACAACTACAAAAATATTATCTGCAGAATAATACATAAATAGAATAAATTATACTTTAAAAGTGTCTGGTAAATGTATAAATGCAATGTAAAATATACTATTGTTTGTTCATAATGCATTAATATTATAATATTTGATTTTATTATTTGATATTTAAATAAACCTATTTATTAAGTGACAGATTTTTTTATTTTTTATTGTTAGTTTATTCTACCTAATGCATTATCTAACTTGACTTATACTGAATTAAACCTTACTTTAAACTGTTATTTATAAAACATTATATAACCCATATATCCACAGAATTTTTAATGGACAGTTGTTAAAGCAATCCAGTGGAGATCTCTCACCAGCTTCTCGTGCAGAGAAAGCAAAGACCATAATGTCATCAAACGCCCAGCTGTAGTCAGGGTGAGGAGGGTGAAAAGCCATGTCGAGTGTGGCGCTGCGCCTCAGATCCAACAGGAAGGTGGAGTGCACCATGGGGACTGAGAAACAGCCCAAACGCTTCCATTCACGGATAGGCTGGTAGTCTGGGGTGCGCTTGTAATATCCCTGAGAAAACGACAGCGATATTAGCGTCATGAAAACCCTCTACATATACAAGATTGACAGTAGTGTGCAGTGGTGTTCTGAAATGAGAAGGCAAGTTCTTCTCAAGTTCTTCAAAGTTTTTTTTTTATTAAATCAAATTCATAAATTCATGCACCAGTGACTAATGCCTAGTTCTGCCATGAAACTCTAGATGGCACAGGCTGACTGGTTGTTAACATAATTGATGATATCATCGAGTTATACAACTTGGCTCAAGCTGATTGGTTCATGTTGCATACGCAACCAATGAGCTTGCAGCCTACGTTTAAATGGCTGGTAGCATTCACTTGGGCATTTCGCGACACGCTATCAGATTTCCTCTGAAACCCTCCACCTTCCCCAGCTCCACCTGTATAGATCTACTACGGGTTATTTTATGCTATTTGCGCAGCAGCAGCATGTCTTAAATACTCACAGCACTGTATCACTATATGCTTTGGCAGTAGCAAGTTCCTGTACTTACAAACTGATTTTTTACACTTTTTTTAAATTAGTCTTTCCATTAACACTTATGTTGTTCATTCGGACTGATTCAGACTAAACACAAGAAGCGGGATTTATCGCATGAACCAATCACAGCCGAACATAACCAGTCATATCCAATCATATTACGATGGAAGCATTGCCTCCTCTCATGTGATTTTCCCCCATTCATTCTTAGTTACCCCCCACCAAATCCACTGCACGCTTTAGGGAGTCTGTTAAAACTTAACAGGCTTAGGGGAGGTGAGAGAAACGCGAACTCCCGTTGTAACTTCACCTGCTGGTGCTGCTGTTGGACAATGTTTCTTTAGAAAAACAAGTGATTTATACACTTTTTAATGTTAATATTGGCTTGTTTTATTTTTGTACTACAAATTTTTCTCTCATTCAATATTTTGAGAAGCACTGCCTCCCTTGCACCTTGAAGAAAATGCCTCCTGAGGACTGGAAAAACCATGAGGGTGAGTAAATGATTACAGAATATGTATTTGTGGGTGAACTATCCCTTTAATAAACTACTCTTTGAGCCTGTTCCTGAGGTGAACAAGGTTTACCTGAGGCGTGATTCCACACCAGAAGTTTGAGTAGAGGGATCGAGAATCCAACATGGGTGCCACCAATGTGAAATTCTCTGCCATCATGAGATCCAGCACCCGTGGGTTGGTCAGGAGGTTATCACTGTCCACAAACTGAAAGAAAAAGAGAGATGTAACTGGAGATCTCTAGTTTTAGCATCAACATTTTGGTTTTTATTTAACATGGGTGTAACAGATGCTACATAAGTCAATTATGACAAGAAAGACAGCGTGATCTCACCAGAATAAAATCAGCCCAGCGCTCTCGTGCAGCCTTTAGTGCCGCCTGCCTGAGCTTCATTACATGATTGAAACGAGATGGAGCCCAATGTTTCGGCCCCCACTCATCCGTGTATGACCTTATATATATATATATATATATAAAAAAAAAAAAGATATGTAGGTTAGGAACTGGATGCATGGTGACAAAATAATTAGAGAATTTTTTTAATCCCTGTTCTGGAAATCATTAGATTTAGATGGGAAAGACATTAGAAGACTGTTGCAAATTCTTGACATAAACAGCCATTAGTGCTAATTGACTTTGAAACCTCCTTTTCTGAAACAAGATGTTTTCAACCAACCGTGGCTCCTCCATGGGCCTCCACTCAATGTAATGGTATCTGCTCTGCCTGTTCTTCAGCCATTCCCTCAGCATGGCTGTGGTGTTGTCCACATTATGGTCAGTTGCAGCCCTTTAAGAAACAACACAGAAGAATTTACTTCATTTTAACATAAACAAGACAATCTCCAAAAACAGCTGCTCATCAGAATCAGTGAAAGAGTGATGTGTCCCTCAGGCAAGGGTGGAAACGTGAACAATGTGTTTCAAGTTAGTACTTCCATCTTTTAGACTAGGCAGAGCTTGATAAGACTATTCAAATTCACATGAAGATGTCAAAAGTGCTATTTGACAGTGCTAGCAAGCAGCTAGCGCTGCAGGGCTGATAAATTCCTTAGGCACAGTTATGGGCTTGCAAGGAAGTGAGGAACTTAACAACAGCTTGCCAACAGCAACTGGTGAGAGGTAAAAGATGTATTGTGTAAGTTTCATTTTAGCATTTCAAGAGCTTAGTTTAGCACAGTTTAATATTTTACTAGCAACTAATGGTGTGTTCACACTTGTTGTTCAGTTCGTTTGGTTCATTTGGTCTGATTAGTGTTTGCACTGGCATTTTTGACAGCGAACCTAAAGATACTGAACCTAAAGGTATAGTGATATGTTCACCACCTGTCTAGTCTGGTTGGATGACAGAACTCACCGAACACTCGAAGGAAAGGAAAAAATTGTGTTGGACTTAATACACCTAATGCTGTCTACTGGACTAAGTGCACTCGTTGTTGCATGTACATGTAATTTTATTTTTACCACATGCAAACTCACGAAGAGCTCATAAAAGGCACTTTATCTCCTTGATGCTTCGTGTTTGCCCTCTGCTCATTTTGTTTTGGACACCACTTGTTCCCTTCATGAAATCATGTTGCATAGCATCGCATCATACTTCCTGTTTTTGGTCCGTGTTGCATTCATATTTCATTTGAACCACACCAGTTAATTTGGAAGCGTAACAAGACCCTTTTTAGCAGTCTCTGTCCACCTGTGTCCACCAGGGTTCAGATGGCAGCGTTCACACTTACCCAAAAGAACCACACTAACAGAGCAATCAAACAGAGCTCATTTTAATTGAACTAAACATGACAAGTGTGAACACACCCTAAGATGTGAAGTACAGATTCATAGACTTACATACTATGACTTACAAAAACATTATGCAAAACAACACAACTTATTCATGTTTTGACTACATTAAAACACACCAAAAGCGATTTTAATTATTCGCGAAAGTAGATTACATACAAAGACAATGCAAAGACGCGAATTCGCGCCAGGCGGCGTGATTGCCGCGAACGCGCGATATCGCGTCTTCCGCGCAAATTGAAAAAATTAAACGTCCAGTTTGACACCTCAGCAATTAATCCAAGAGGTCCTCGATGACGTAGCTGGATCAGGTCCAATACGTACTGGACGTTTTTTTTTTTTTTTTTTTTTTTTTTTTTTTTTTTGCCAAGGTACAAAGCACAAAAGTACAAAAATGCCAGCATTATACATGCATATAATAGAATTAAAAAATAATAAAATAAATACAAAACAAAACCTTTAACAATATAAATTAAAAAGATTAAACAAATTGACAGTTTAAGATTTTTGGATAATGAAATAGTTTGGATATACTGTTTTAAAAATAATAAAGGATTTTGTTGAGTGAATTTGCAGCAGTGAATATGAAATTTTGCAAGCAGTAATAGTAGGATAATGATAAAATATTCGTTAATTGTATCTTTTTTGATACTGGACGTTGTTAGGCGTGTGCGCGGTGGTTTGTTTTGCCGATGTCATAGACACATGGGCAGTAGCGATCTCTGAATATAATACGCATGCACTGGTTTAAAGGGACAATATTGTATTGTGATGATATTCTAACCTGTGTACTAGTAGTGATGAATATTAATAAGTAATAATTGATAAATAATAATTTACACAAATGTGATGCTTAAGTTGTGATGTGATGCTCTCTACACACATGCAAAATGTTAAAATTTTAAAGTTTTAAATTGCATAACTTTAGAGCGTTTTAACAAATTGAATGGATTAAAATCATAATATCTTTGTCAAGTATTATTTTCAGTGAGTGTATATACAAATGAAGCCATTTTATTCAGGTCATATTTATTGTTGAGTGGAAGCAAAAATATATCATTTTATGTGTCATTTTAAAAATATGTCTCTATGTCATTTTAATCCTAAAGTTACAATACAATAAGGTATGTAAAATACTTGAAATACCAGTACACATTCAAGTGAAAATGGAAAAATAATAACAACACCAATAAAAAATAAATAAAATAAAATAAAATCTTGTCAGATGTCAAAAAAAAAAAAAAAAAAAAAACTATCAGTGATGCGCGGGTCAATGTATAAACAACCTGAACCCGACCGACGTTTTCAACTAACCCGCCCGCAACTCGGACCGCAAATAAAAAAAAAAATATATATATATAAAAAAGAAAATATTGTACCCAACCCGCTTCCTGACCTGCATGTTTAATATTTGCGACTGACACCAGCGATTATATGCGGCTATGCGGTGGAGATGCCTTTACTGTCAAACATCATTCGGCATTAATTAGGTCATTTTGTCAAAATAAATTCTTGATTACAAGAAAAATACAGATTGTTCTTGATTTATTTTGTCTTTCCTTTATACAGATTTAAATAGTTTCGTTTTCGAAGTAGCCTACTCTAAATTATGTCAGTGATTCTCCGATGTTAAATATAATCAAGAATTATTTTATGTCGATCTACAGTGTAATAAAAGTTAAGGAAAAGATTAGCCTATAGCCCTTAATATATATCATTACAAACTAATTACTTAACTTTTAACTTCTTATAAAAACTATCAAGAAAATTAAATCAACTTAATAGTCTAGGTTAACGAATTTTCTTATACAAACATAACGAATGCACTTCAAAACGAAGTTTTCATATATAAATTCAGGATTCACGAATATGACAAAATATTATTATTTTATATATATTAATAGTCTATAGCTATACTAGTTGTATCAAATGAATAAGGAAATTAGGCCTATAGTGCCTTGAATTTATTAAGTAATGTTTAATTTCGTTCGTTTCGCTGTCTGGAAATGTAAAGAAAAAATACAGTTTTTACTTGGAATTCGTTTTTAATCCCTCGTTTTAAACAAGCATATACATGAGATAATTTATATATTATTGCATGAACAAACGTTTTAAAATAGTGCTAGAAATTGTATAATTAAGGAAATTAAACAGACCTAGGCATTTGAAAAGACATAGTGAAATGTGTCTAATAATTACAAAAAGAAAGAGAAGCATTGGACATTTATTAGGAATACCGTTTTCTTAACAATTAAGATTCTGCATGTGTTTATCCAGTCTAATCGAAGTGTGCGTCTCTCCCCGACTTTCCCAACAAAAAGCTGTTTTCACTCATGTGACTGTTTATATTGAAATATCAGCAAAACAAACCACCGCGCATGCGCGTTATAACGTCCAGGACGTATTGGACCTGATCCAGCTACGTCATCGCGCTACAGGCTGCAGCGAGAGCAATAACGCGATGGGAATATTTGGTGTGCATACAGCAACGGTGTGACAACTGTGAATTTTCCCAGCACTACTACTCTGTGGCTTGTGGAGATTGCATGTAAACACTGACACAAGGACACAAACACACAGAGTGTCCTCAGTTAAATCAGGGCAGTTTGGCTGTGCCAGTGGAAACCTCCACTGCACAGGGACTCTGCAGTGAAACCATGTGGGAAAGAACCAACAAATATTGACATCACCTCAGTTGTCACATTCACACACACATTCGCATTTCCTCACCCCACCTTTACCAGAAATAAAATTCAACTGGTGAGTATATCCATGTTTATAGAGCATTGCAAGATGTTCTGCAGCAGCAGGATGACACTTGAGGCAATAGGAAAAATTTAACTGGACTTTATTTCGCCTAATGTGCAGACCAGAGCAAAACCAGTTAAATGAGTCATAATGGTAATAAAAAAGTTACAAAAAGCCCATTCATAACCAGCGTTTTTCTTATTTTCAAGTTATAATCATACATCCTCTAAGCAGTTAGAAGAAGCTAAACTGCATTATTTACTGGAAAATAAACTTTACTATATTTGCTAGTTTATGCATTAAACAAGTCAAAACAGTCTGTCTAGAATATATTCTCTAGGGGAAAAGCCTATTGTGTGCCATTTTACCTCATGTTTACTTCAACTTCAAATTTACTTTAAATTGTTTAGCAAGAAAAAAAAATTAATTAATTTATTTGTAGCATTAACTTTTACCTATACTAAATTTACTTAGATTTATGCATAAAACCAGACATAAATAAATATATATATTCATAAATATATTCTCTGAGGAGAAGTCTGTTTTGTGTTATTTATCACTTCTCATGTATATTTTTGTTTTTAAGAATATTCAGATAATTTTAACAAGACAAATATGAATTAAAATGAGTTTTTTGAGTATATTTATTTATTTTACAGGATTATGTTTCGTTTCTCCCTTTCAAATCTACCAAATCTCTGCCTTGAACATCTGCAGTGAATAATACTAGTGTAAACCCATAAATACACATTCAACTCCCACAAACAAACATTGTCAGACAACAGATAACAGTGTATGCAGTGTGTGCGTCTAAGTGAACTCTTATTATTATACACTCTTCGTCTTTAAATAACTACTGATAGACCAGCTATTCAACACCATGACTGCTATTTTGTCACTCACACAAACACAGACGATTACTCAGGCAAGACAGTCTCCCTCTTAACAACATATGCTGACAAAGTGCCGAAAATACAGGCCAAGCTTATGTGTTTTAAGTATGCTTTATGGGTGTCCAAGATTTTACGAGTGTATAACAGCAAAGAGAACAGACAGCATCAAGCTTGATAAGCAGTCTGTTTCTTTATCACTGGTTTGAAACACCTGACATACAGGTAATGACAGTGTGAAAAAGATCACTGGTTTCAGACACACACTGGTTTTCTGATGACTTCAGCCAGTGTAAGTGTGCCACAGTTGTTTTAAAGGAAAACATGCCTTCGAGCTGCCATAATTTTTCCGAAACATCTGTGAAACATCCTTTAAAATTAGAATGAACAATGAAGCAGAAAAGCAAAAGAGTAAAAGAGAAAAGCATGCATATGCATTGTATTATATGAGGATAAATACACGTGTGGTCATTTTTCTTTGCATGCAAATCTTTTACTTGTGCTCAATTCTCTGTTCATTCTAGTTCTGCATTTATATGGATTAAATAAATACGCTGTGGTTTTCGTCACACTGCTGCAACCGATATAAACATCTGGAATATGCGGACATGCTGCATCTCTTTAAATGACTTTCTAATGACTAATGATTGCACATGTGTTCTTCTCCAAACCTCCTGAGGAGAGACCCACCAGTGCATTTTGGGTTATGCTGCTCAATGACAAAGAAAACTACACATAGTAAAATATGCAAGTATCCCTGTTGAGAATGAGAGTGTATGATTTATGCATTACTTTATGCTACATTAGTATTTGCATTGTTTGCATTATGTCTGACCGTAAATGGGGAACAAGTAAATAAGGAAATCTCATGAAGAACATGAGGGTCATATTTCTCTTAAAATAATATATAAATAAATAATAATTTTTTGCATTACAGAAATGAGAATTGGGGGATACAAATGTGCTAATAATCTAATCCCATAAAAATAATGTCAATAATAATAAAAAGAAAAAAAGAAATCAAAATTTTCTCTACATTTTTCCCTTTCATAACAATAATAACACCCAGGCATGCTTTGTGATTCACCCAAATGTAAGCACATTTGTGCTGATTTAAGTGTATTTCTGTCTGTATGAAGTCTTTGAAGCTGTCTTAACTGTGGCCGCAGGGGGTAACAACTCCTATTCATGACCGGACAAGTAAACAGCCTGAAGAATTTGAACCTGCCAGCATATGAATGACTCAAACTTCTGGTTTCTAAAGGTTCGGTCAGTCATATATCCGGACAGACACATTCTCCTCACCTTTCACTCTCACCTCTCGATCCTTAACAAATTTTCACACCCTGGGGCAAAAACAGACTGCTGACACTGACCACATTACGAACACTTTCTAAATAAGCTCCATATTTTTCAAAAGTGCTTCTCCCAATCTGTATACTGATTTATGTACATTTTTTTTATGTTTGGGAAACAAATCCTCAGTCCAAGCTGCAATTATTATTCCCCTTTTAACAATATGCAAGATTAGTCTCAAGTGCAGAGACAGGCTTAGCAAAACAAAGTTATCCTTTTTTTTTTTTACGTTTTCTAGGTTGGTAGATACACCGACCCAATTATAAACATGGAAAAAGTCAGATTTTCATGCTATGTCTCCTTTAAACACATTTTCCCCGCTTTCATAGACAAAGCTTTAAGCCTAGTCCTAGACTAAAATGTAAGTCTGAGCTGTTTCAACTAAAGAAACTTCCACTAACTGATCTAAAAATATATCCGTGCCTTTGTTTTGTCTTAAGATGCACACCAGTAATGTTTTTTTTTTTTTCTAAGCACGTTTACAAAAATTACATAAATGTCCTAATTGAACTATGGCATAATTCTGGTTTAGTCTAAGCCCTGTCTGTGAAACAGGGCCTTTACTATTCAAAGTTCTTCCACTTTCTGCAATATTCTGTAAGTGGACCTCATGATAAAGGTGACTAAAAGTGTTAGGGATGTGTGTGTGTTCGTGGCAGGATATTAAGCTCTAGGTTCTGTATGTGTGTGCTCCTGCTGAGCTTGGAGGAAGCAGGACTTTGCTTATAAAAACCTGATTTTCTTTCACTGCCCTTTTGAAGTTTATTGTAAGTCTCCAGCTCATTATCTAACTGCCCAAGGCTCACTCTCTCTTTTTGTCTCTCTGTTTCTCCTCCATATGTCCTTACTGACAGCACCTGGATACCACATGCTACTCACCTCTAAACACGCACATCTTATACTTCCTCACCTGCACAGCAGCCATCAGAGATAAAGAGGACTGTCCTCTAATAAAAGAAACAATCAGATTTGAGAAACACAGATGACAAAACCATAAATTAGATAAACTAGTAAAAAAGATATTGGAAAGTGTTCTAGTGTTTAAAGCTGCTCTGACAACACCAAAACAAACTTCCCTCTAGGCATTTCAACTATAACAATGGGTCGGTTGTATTAAGATGAGCATGCAAGTTCATAATGAGAGAGAACGGTCTTTTAATAACTAAGTACTGTGTCCTCATAACATAAATTTGAAAGCACATCTTTATCTTCTTTTGGCCTTTCATCCACACTGAGGCTGTGCTTTTGCTCAGCGAATGGCATTTAAAAATGTGATCAAACTGAATTAAAACAAAAGTTTTTAAATATCAATGAAAATGTCCATTGGTTCAAACATAACCAGTTACAGATGTGTGTACATACACGTGTATGTGTGTGTTTGCTTTGCAGTGGCTCTGCCCCCATGCATGGCTGACGTGGCTGCCTGGCTCTGCAGATTGAGGAGGGGGCAAAGGGGCTCGTGAAACCTCTGCTGAGCTCAAATTCCTCCAGCAACCCTCCGTCAACACAGCTCTGCCATGTCACACACACACAAACACAACTAGAGCACAACTAGAGTGTGATTCTTATTCATCCCCTCTCATGACATTTGAAAAAACACAGTACATAATCACATTGACATTAAAGGTGCTAATGCATTTCATTTGATACAGCTGGACACTAGAGCCTCAGAGATCCATCCAGAACATTTGAGCTTAATCTGCTTTTCAATGACTCAATGTTCTCCTACACATCTGTTTTGGAGTTACAATTTTGATAAAAGCAACAAAAGCAGTCAAATTAGTTTGACTGTTAAGACAGAAATGTTTTTCTGAGAGTGCATATAGGATAACGAGATTCCCATGGTCTCACCTGATACATTGACAGAGTTCATCAAACATTCACATGACTCTCACTTTATCTTCCTGACAATATAAACACATGTGAAATATTGTGACATGTGTTTATACACAGAACAAGAGCAAGACGAATAGACAGTGGGGAAAAAATGAGAAAGGGGTGTGAGAGAAAAAGATTGAAACAGTGAGAGGTAGACAGATAGATTGATTGCTTGCTGTGCAGACAATGTTAGTCATCCCAGTGGTTTACCAGAAGGATGGAACCAGAAGAGAGCAATAGAACTGAACTTCCCTTCCAACACAATAAACCTCTGTCACCTTGAAATACCTCACTAGATGTCCCTGCAGATCTGTTTGCTTCATGCATGCCTATCTTTTATCAAGTGTGCCATTTGGGACAACTTAAAACAATGTCTGTGACTGATAAAAATCCCAAAAAGGTAAATTTACCACCTGGAGAAAATTATGCAATAACATTCCAAATATTTAATTAGCAGCTGTATAGGACCGCAGAACATTTTGAGCCAATCAATTGAACCATAAAATGTCATGTTACTAAACAATCAAAAATCACAAGCAAATGACGCAATACAAAATGCTGCAATATCCAATATACTAACAAAATATTATGTTACATATATGTTTATATGTTTAGTACACAATCAGTCTAAAGTTTCTGAACAGTAAGATTTTAATGCTTTTTAAAGAAGTCTCTTCTGCTCACTAAGCCTGCATTTATTTGATCCAAAGTACAGCAAAAAAGGTCAAATATTTTTACTATTAAAAAAAAATGTTTTCTATTTGAAAATATTTTGAAATGTAATTTATTCCTGTGATCAAATCTAAATTTTCAGCATCATTACTCCAGTCTTCAGTGTCACATGATCCTTCAGAAATAATTTAAATATGCTGATTTACTACTGAAGAAATTTTTCATTAATATTATTTAATATTTAAAACAGCTGAGTACATTTTTCAGGATTCTTTGATAAACAAAGAAATCCAAACATCAGCATTTATATGAAATAAATAGCTTTTGTAACATTAGGAATAAATTGCAGGAATAAATGGCATTTTAAAATATATTTAAAAAAGAGTCATAGGACAAGCTCAAGGATGCTTTTTAGGCTTGGATTGTGTAGTTACAGCCTCTCTTAGCAGGTTCTAATAGGGTCATTCTAACAAGCCAACCTTGACACCTTAGTCTGACCTACTAAGTTAAAACATTAAATTATTCAAACCGTCACAGTCTCTTTTGTAGTTACAAAGCTTTTTCAACCATGTGATTTTTACATAATAGTATTGTGCAGATTATTTGGTCACCTGCCCTGACCCAAAACACTGCACACTAATAAACTACTATTCCAGCTCGACTAGACACCCATGACTAAAATCAGCAATTGTCCTGCCGTCTGGACTTTTGCACACTATTTTTCTTCTACTCTTGAGCCCCTTGCTGGGTTGAGGCCTTTTGGGTGGACAGGATGCACAATCGAATAGAGGTAAAGTTGTTGGAAAGAGCAGAAATCAGTTCTGGACATGTTGAAAAGAACAAGAGTGAGGGAGAATTGCAAAAATGCCCAAGTTAGACTATAAACCCCATTGAACACTGAGCCAGGGTTTTAGTTACAGCAAAGCTCATGCAAGCCTAATAAAAACACAAACACACTCACAGCTGTAATGGCATACACATAATCATTTACAGATCTGACCTTCAGATCAATACCTAACTTATCTCTATTCTTTTCTCAGGCCCTTTGTTATAGCTATTCACCATGCTGTGTATAACTTGCTAAAATGCCCAGCATTCCTCAACAACAGCATCATCACTGCTGGAACGAACACCTAAGTCTAAAGGAAAACTTCTCGCATCAGTTCTTCTCGCATCAAAACTTCTCGCATAGTAGTAAACAGACACAAAACGAGTCTGCGTTTAATAATTCTGACTGTGAGTTGATCAGTCATGTCTAACTTAGGTCAAAAGCTGTGCTGGCACCATTAGCTTGAACAACATATGCTAATTACATCACTGTGCCTTTAGGGAACATGACGCTGGATTCACACTCTTCCCTCTTTATTATTTAAGACTGTCTGAGCCATTAATCAAGACGCTGTCAGAGGAGATTGTCCTCTCTGTCTCTCTTGTTAGCACTCGCTTTTCTCTTCATCATTACAGTAGCTTAGCTCCTGCTGAAGCCAATCACAAAAACTCCTAACTTTAATCAAAGTTCCTTTAAAGTCACGATAAAATGGCAGTAGTGGCAGATCTTTTCTTCCTTATTGTGACATGTATTTGCGTGTAATAGATTATCAAAAAAAAAAAAACTTGGTTCTTCCACCTTATACTGATCCAATCGAAGATACTTCCAAAACAAATAAGAGAAGACAAAGTGGGGCAGAGATGTCACTGTGACCTGTGCGCGTGGTCAATAGGGATGGAATGTGGTTTGTTAGGCCACTCGTGGTGCCCCTGTAATTTTCAACAGTTCCCCTCCCCTGCCCTTTCCCCTCTCACTCCATCCTTTCTTCCCCCTAATTCCCCACATTCTTTCGCAAAGCAGTGAGACTTTCAGCCTGTCATTTGACTGCCCCGTTTGTTCAGCAAACTCCTGAAGGTCTCTGTAATAGTGCACATACACACACATACAGTACAGTAATCCGTGCATGTGTAATTTTTAGTTGTTGCTGACTTGTAATGTTTAATCAAAAAGTCATAACTGGACCTTCCAGTGTAAATGACAGACTACTTTTTGGTTACATATGCAGGGACTTTTGCATTCATCTCCATCTACTTTTGATTGCAATGCCTACATCTCAAAATCCAATCAGCAAAACACTCGGATGTACATCACAATGGACACTTTTCACAAGACTGTTATGGCGCGATTCAACGGTCATCTGCATTGTAAATGCGGACATAATCCTATGGGTGAGACTTCCGGCTCATTATTCACTATAGGGAAATAACAAGAAGAATAACAACATGCAGGAAATGGAAAAACTGTTTGCACTACAAAACAGTTCATAATTAAGAAAATACATTCAAATAAAATACAGTTGAGGTCAAAAGTTTACACCCCCCTTTCAGAATCTGCAACATGTTAATTATTTTACCAAAATAAGAGGGATCATACAAAATGCATGTTATTGCTTATTTAGTACTGACCTGAATAAGATATTTCACATAAAAGACGTTTACATATAGTCCTCAAGAGAAAATAATAGCTGAATTTATAAAAAGAAGTCAGAAGTCTTAATACTGTGTTGTTCACGAGAGCCTTGTTTGTCCTGAACAGTTAAACGGCCCGCTGTTCATCAGAAAAATCCTTCAGGTCCCACAAATTCTTTGGTTTTCCAGCATTTTTGTGTATTTGAACCCTTTCCAACAATGACTGTATGATTTTAAGATTCATTCCTTAAGGTTCCAATGCTCAGTGATGCTCCAGAGGAAGAAACAATGCATTAAGAGCCAGGGGGTGAAAACTTTTGAACAGAATGGAGATATGTACATTTTTATTATATTACCTAAATATCATATTTTTTCATTTAGTACTGCCCTTCAGAGGCTACAGTAGATACAAAATAAGAGTGAAATTAAATTTACCCTGATCTTCAAATTCAAAAGGTTTTCTTTCCCCGGCTCTTAATGCATGGTTTTTCCTTCTGGAGCATCAGTTAGCGTTTGAACCTTCTGTAATAGTTGCATATGAGTCCCGCAGTTGTCCTCACTGTGAAAAGATGGATCTTCAAAGCATACAGTCATTGTGCTTGGAAAGGGTTCAGATACACAAACATGCTGAAAAAGTAAAGAATTTGTGGGACCTGAAGGATTTTTCTGAAGAACAGCAGGCAGTTTAACTGCTCAGAACAAACAAGAGACTCATGAACAACTATCAAAAAAAAAAAAAAAAAAACAGAGCTGTGTATCATTCAGGTAAAAACACAGAATTGAGAATCAATGGAATGTAAACATTTTGAACAGGGTCATTTTTATAACTCAGCCAATAATTTATCTTGTGGATTATAAGTAAACGTCTTTTATGTGAAATATCTTATTCAGGTCAGTACTAAATAAACAATAACATACATTTTGTATGAACCCTCTTATTTTAGCAATATAATTAACATATTGCAGAATCTGAAATGGGCATGTAAAATTTTGACCTCAACTGTAGTAAGACAGCAATTTGCAATATCAAGCAGCAAAACAAGCTGTTTTGTACAGCTAAAAATAGCTGGACACAGAAGATACCAGAAGACTGACCCATAAAATTTACAAATGGCCGCAGCTACTTATGTGTAACTTTAAAATGTAATAATAAGTAGTAAAGATTGGCAATGAAAACAGCAAGTTAGTCTTTATTACTAGAACTTAGTCTATATTATAGAGCAAATTATATGTAGAAGGATTCAAAATGTTTTTCACTTCATGTGTCTCATTATGAACACTCTCCAGCTAAGACCTGCCAGAAGAAATAAATGTAAAAAGTGGTAATACATACGTCTTAATAGTGGAGTGGAGTGTACCATCAGTCCAAAGACTTGGAACTGAATGTCTTCCAATCAAAGCAGTTCCGCTCAGATGGAGGAGCGGCATTAGAGAAGAGAGGAAGCTGAAATTAAAGTTGTGTTTGTGTGCCTCCAACCCACTGATTTGGAAAGAAATGTAAATCACCTGTTTACCCTAGGGAAA
Organism: Garra rufa; assembly: GCF_049309525.1. Taxonomy (NCBI): domain Eukaryota; kingdom Metazoa; phylum Chordata; class Actinopteri; order Cypriniformes; family Cyprinidae; genus Garra; species Garra rufa. The sequence continues at coordinate 28,753,982 of NC_133375.1, read as the reverse complement.
GCTGAAGGGAAGTGAGTTCATAGATGCTGCTCATCATCTGTGGTATATGAACACAGATAGAAACTGAACAGGAAAGAAACAAGGACATTCACAAATGACAAAAATTTACACCCTCTCCTTCCTCTCTCATGTTTATTTAAGTTGGTAGTATGTATTCTTAAAAGTGTGCGTTCCACTAGCGTTTTAAAATAACATTTCAGTAAACACAAAAGTTTACAAATTAGAGCAAATAAATACAAAGCAGAGTTTGCTTGAGAAAGTCACTATAGCAACGCTACCCAACTCTAGTGATTTTTATGTTTCAGACGGTACAAAACATAAGTTTGTCCACAGCAATTACTTAGAATTCACTATTACAAGTATGTTACAAAACAGCTTGGTGGTAGAGACGGTTGCGCAAAACGAACGTCAAATTGTCAGTCGAAACTTATGCTGACAGAAATTCTCCTAAAACTCTATTTATAAAGAAAACCGACAGGACATGTTGCTTAGCCAGCAAACGCCTTTCATCTTCATTTAACATGTAATTAAATCCGTGCACACACGCGTGGACAGAGTGCAGTAAACCCGCTTTAACAGGTTTGCTTCACGCAGACAGCGGCGTCTCTGTTCCTCTATCTGCCAGAAGGTTTTCATTAACCAAACCTTACCTGCGCGCGCACTCCACAATAACCCCACTATGTACCAGACCTTCTCAGTTTTCAACCAGCACACTTGCTGCAAAGCAACCCATCTCATCATACACACCTCTACAGAACCACTCCATAAAAGTCCAGTTTTGAGATTCTCACCATATCGCAATCCGGTCCTTCGGGTAGTCCAGGCGGTCGATGCAGCCCAGGTAGTACGGCAGGCTGTGCGCAGAGTTCCGAGCCAGAATCGCGATCATGACTTTGGGCTTGAGCAGGGAGGACTCGGGCACGGGATTCAGGTCCTGCACATGAGCCACAAGCTCTCCACGGCAGTTTTGCGCCATCAGAGCGCAAATCACAGCCACCATCACGAATCCCTCAGCCGGCATCTCTGTCTGAAGAACGCCGCTGTCACAACCTGAGCGTATGAGTGAATGGGAGGCTGAAAGACAGAGAGGGTGTGTAAGGAGGGGTAGAGAGAGGTGGAGAGGTTACCTTTTGACGAAAGCGGGTTGCCTCCTCCAGATTTTTACACTGTGATATTACATTAAGACTCTAAAAGCGGGGATAAGATCTCGATTAAAAAAACTGCTTAGTTGAATAAATCTGAACATGATATCGTTTTATTATATTTCATAAGAAAGTAAACAAACATATCGTGGCCAAGTATGTCATAGTGGCCAAGTAGCCCATATATGGGTCACACAGAATTAGTCCAAACTGCTGCCCCACAACCAAAAAAACATATTTATTTCAATATTCAAATCTTAGATGTTTACTAAAATCATTCTATTATCTATTGAAACCAACAATACTATTTAAAATATTAGTAAGGTCAATATATATAAAATCACCATTTAATGGGTACTTTCAGTTGGGGGGTGGGTGTCCCGAACCCTAAACCTTAAAATTTGAAAATTATGTTGAATTTTTTTCCCCCATTTTTTTTCTTTGAAACTTTATGTAAACATGTTTGTCACTACCGAAACAGTGTATGTTTTAAGTCCATTGGTTGAAACTGATTAATTTTAACTACACCCCTACATTTATGATCAGGAAATATGCATGTGTCACTCTCTCTCAGCTATATGGTGAATAGATATGCATCATCATTTTGAGGTAAATGTGTTCAAAAGTCTGAAAATCTGTGTAACTTTAAGGAACGTCACTACCCTGATTGCACACATACATCACAGAGATGTCCTCTTTATTACATCATATTTTTTGGAGTGTTTGCTCATCGTTTCCTATCAGATGTCAAAAAGACATTTATTAGATGTCTTTAAGATGTTTATGATTTAGAATGTATTTAAAATGACATCTTACAGATGTCTGCCAGATGTTTGTACACAGCAGATGCTTTCCAGATCAAGTGATCTTTAACAGATCTTGCAGACATATGTGTGCTATCTGGGTACCAAACATTTTTTTCTGCAATTAAGCACATTTTTTGTTCCATAATATTAAGTTTTTATGTGGACCAACTGTGCTAGCTAACCATGTGAAGATTAGCATATTTCAGCTAGATTGAAAACTATCAAAAATTGTCACTACTGAAACATTTGGTGGAGTTTCGGTAGTGACATCTTTGTTTTTTGGGGTGTTATCCTATAAATTTGTCACTATTAAAAAAAAGTCACAACCAAAACATGTCATCATTGGTAGTGACAAAAGGGAACACATAATCTTTATTTGGGGGAAATAAACTAAATTTCAGCATAGTTATGCAGCTTGTTAGTGTTTTAGTATGTAGTAGTAGTAGTGTTTTAGTATGTAAGTTATAATTTTGTAATGTCATGTGGTCACTTCCAAAGCATTACTGTCACCACCGAAAAAATGGGATGTTTTGTCAAAAATAAAGTATACTGAATTATCAACTAAGATGTTATGATAGTTTTTGGTTCAATTTATTTTCAATTTATTTTAACTGATTTGTTCAGTTAAAAATCCTCAAATTTAGGATTGAATCCTAAACCTTAAAATCAGTATAATCCACTTTTTGCCTTTTACAAAGAAAAATTGGATTCAAAATACAACAAATATCATAAAATACACTTGAAATAGTTACAATTTAATTGTTATTGATTTACTACTGGGAAAAAAATAGCCATGTGTATTTACAATGTAAATGTAAGCAAAATCTTAATAGGTCAATATAACCCATCTAATTAAATAATATATTACTTTTTGGTAGTGACAAATTTAGGGAGAGGACAAATATTTCTAAACTTTTTGAAAATACTATGAAAGAAAGAACTGCACAGTTACTAGAAATGTGTACCTTGGATATTATGCAATTTGCATACATACACATTTTTGGAAAAATACAATTTTTCAAGACATTTTTAAACTTAGTAGGCTACACACAGAGATAATGTATGCAAATACAATGATAAGCACCGTGCAGAATATTTACTAAATATTTAATAACGAAACGATATCTAATAGTTTATTTCTTATTTGACTTCTGAAACGCTGTTATCCAGAGCTCTTCATTCCCTTTGGTTCCCCTTCATTCTTTCCACATTGCTCGGTTAATTTATCCATCGGGTGCTTGATCTCATTCCATTCGCGTCACTTGTATCCCAGCACTCCTGAGTTCAGTCATGACATCATCCAGTTCACTACAGCTGACACCTGCTGTAGTAACCTGACACCAAGCAGTAAGTTGTATTGTATACAATAACAGAGTTGATTAAGGTTTTGACAGAAGCTGTTTCCGAATGAAGTGTTTTTCTCGAGGGACATTTTGGATTTCTTTTCGCGGTTTAAAACGCGTAACGTTAGTCTACATTTGATCTAATGGCGACGCCTAGTGTTTAAAATCGGAAGCGAGGAACAGAAGTACAAAGGGGTTTCTTTTAATGTAATTTCGTTTAAATTATTCTCGGTTAGCCAGCTGTAATTCGTTTACCTTGCTAACGCTAGTTTAAGATGGTATCTGATTTTGGAAGATATTAGGATGGAGCTGGACATAATAATTAGCTAACTGTTAGCATAACACCTTACTACGTCGTTTTGCTCTTTAAAATGAAATAAAAAAGGTTCACATATGGTCAAATGTATATTAGATAAAGAACACGCCTTTAAAACTGTTCTCTGTCAAAACCATATTTGACATTACAGGGAGATATAAATATATGTTTTCGTCATTCGGCTGACAGAAAAGCTCTCTGAGGACAGCCAAAGCAGAAGTTTGGCTCAGTTACTCTGGCTGGTGCAAACCTGGTTTCCGTCTGGTATGTCTATGACTACGTCGATGTCTGGTACAAATTCTCACATCAAATGAGTTATTCTGACAGTTTCTGCAATTTTTTACTTCACCAAAAACATATGTGACCCTGGACCACAAAACCAGTCTTAAGGTTAAATTTTACAAAACTGAGATGTATACATCATATGAAAGCTCAATAAATAAGCTTTTTATTGATGTATGGTTTGTTAAGATAGGACAATATTTGGCTGAGATACATCTATTTGAAAATCTGGAATCTGAGGGTGCAAATAAATCAAAATACTGAGAAAATCACCTTTAAAGTTGTCCAAATTAAGTACTTAACAATGCATATTACTAATCAAAAATTACATTTTGATATGTTTACAGTAGGAATTTTACAAAAAATCTTCATGGAACATGATCTTTACTTAATTTCCTAATGATTTTTGGCATAAAAGAAAAATCTATAATTTTGACCCATACAATGTATTTTTGGCTATTGCTACAAATATACCCCAGCGACTTAAGACTGGTTTTGTGGTCCAGGGTCACATATGAGAAGTTTGGATCAGGCCACTGGTGTGAAGTCCCAAAGGAAATGCATACCTCAAAGTAGCCTTCAGAATGCAAGTAAGGTTGTGCTTTCTGTCTGTGGGGAAACGTGACAGCTTTTAGTAAATCGTATGAAAACGAGTTTGTCAAAAGGCTAGTCAAAGTTCTGCTGGGAATGTTTTTAAAAAGACTCGTGAGTTTATAATTAGAGGACAGTGATGCATCACATTTATAAAGGTGTTCAGTTAAAAGCAGTGTCAGGCATGTAGGAAGTGTAAAATGGTGGAGAAAAGAGGGATGGGGAGAGAAAGTGAGAGATAAACATGCAGAATGAGGAGAGTGAAAAGAGAAAAAGGGAAGGAGGGCAAAAGAGGCCTGCTGGATTGAGTTAGATGTAATTGCTGTGAGCTCATGTTGGCAATGTAAAGTGACAACCCAGCCAGGGCTCTCACAGGGCTGAACTCAACTCTCTCGCTCTCATACCAGATCTTTCTTTGCTCCACTTCTCCTACACACACCAGATGGAGCTCACTCTCACACATTCACGCTCTCACGCTTTAAACCTACCAAAATGATCCCATTTACATCATTCGGATCCACTTTAAATGCACCAACCATCGTGAAGGCTGCTCTGCTAGTGCCGTTCCCCCCACCGCTGTCCTCTAGAGAGCATAACAGCCACTAGTACTAGCTTAGACTGCATGGTAAAACTCACCAGAACACCATGTGACAGAGAAGAACACGGCCAAACCTCCAGAACATGTTGTTCTCTAATGAGCCAGCATTCACATGAGAAGGGATTTATTGGGTTTTACCTCACAGTGGAAAGAACATGGTCTTTGCCCATATTTTTGCCCGAGCTCCACTTTGCCGAGTGGTACTAAAGAACAGATGAAGCCTTTGGTATATAGATAAAATATCCACAGGATATGCATGTGTAATGTGATGATAATGTACACTATCAGTCAAAAGTTTTTTGAACAGTAAGATTTTTTTTTTTTTATTTTTTTTTTAAAGAATTCTCTTCTGCTCACCAAGCCTGCATTTATTTAATCCAAAAATACAGTAAAAGAGGCAATATTTGTACTTTTAAAATAACTGTTTTCAATTTGAATATATAATATATTCCTTTTATCAAAGCTAAATTTTAGCATCATTACTTCAGTCTTCAGTGTCACATGATCCTTCAGAAATCATTCTAATATGCTGATTTGCTGTTCAAGAAACCTTTATCATTATTATTATTATTTAAAACAGTTGAGTACATTTTTTCAGGATTCTTTAATGAATAGAAATATCCAGAGATCAGCATTTATCTGAAATAAAAAGCTTTTGTAACATTATATACTACCATTCAAACGCTTGGAGTCAATATATATATATATATATATATATATATATATATATATATATATATATATATAAAATTATAAAAAAGTTAAATTAGAATTATAAACAATTATTAAACTGAAAACGAAAATATTTTTATTTAGCAAGGATGACTTGTAAGCAGAAGAGACTTCTTTTAAAAAAACACTTTAAAAATCTTACTATTAAACATTTTTTTAATTAAAAACTTTTGACAGGTAGTGTAGATGAATTTTTAATGTTTTTTTCTTTTAAATTTTATCTAAAGTTTTGTGCAATTTATATCTTTGAAATATGCTGTATTTTTTATTTCATATAGTCCAGTATTTATTTTTAGTTTCAGTTTTTAAATGGAGATTGTTCTTATAATGAACTGTTAAATACCAAATATAAAAATGATCAGTTTGGATATATTATATTATATTATAATACAACGGTTTTCAACATTGACAATTATAAGAAATGTTTGTTGAGCACCAAATAAGCATAAAATTATTTCTGAAGAATCATGTGACACTGAAGACTGTAGTAATGGCTGCTGACAATTTACCTTTGCCATCAAAGGAATATATTACTTTTTAAAGTATATGAAAGCATATGTTCTGTATTTTTATCAAATAAATGCAACATAGGTGACTTACTTCAAAAACATTAAAAATATCATGCCAACTCCAAACTGTTTAATGATAGTAATAATGTGCCATATAAATATAGTATAAATATATATAACATACACAAAAAGTATTACATAATTACCAAATTTACAAATACATAAATATATAAACCTTGGACATTGATTATTGGCTGTGGCTCTCTAAGTCCACTTTTTAACCTAAATCTTTTTGGGATTCTTAAAAAAATGTTTTAGAGTTATAGAGATTTACTATCATTTTACCTTTATTATTACCTAACTATATACAATGTATTGTTTGTGGTACTTTCTATGTCCATTTTAGCATTAATAATTACACAGACTCTCTGTAAGTATAGAGAATAAGCATGAAATGATAAATATCCAAATATCAAAGTTTAACTACTGGAAACAGTAGGCTATGTTTAAGAATATTTTAAATAGCCTACCCTGAAACGTCCACCCATGGACTAGCAACGGAAATTAAGTGGTAAGGGTAACAAAGTGATTTTAAGGATTTAAACGCCTAAATAAATAGTATACAGTCATAAAATCTAAAATATACATGTTCATTTTATCCACCCTTTTCTTCCCGTAAGAGTGGTCGCGGTCATTCGTAAAATTTATGGGTCTGGCTTCCGGTCTTACCCACATCCAGCTATTTTTAGCTGTACAAAACAGCTTGTTCCTCTGCTTGATATTGCTAATTAGTGTGTCTTACCATGTTTTTTATGTATTATCTTAATTACGAACACATTGGTTTGTAGTGCAAACAGATTTACCGTTCAGTGCACTTTGTTATTCTTCTCTCGCGTCTGTTATCTCCTAGTGGCGGATAATGAACCGGAAGTCTTACCCACTAGGCTTACTTGCGCGTTGAAGAAAAAGGTGAATACTGATATCTACTTTGATTTAATATTCCGATGTTGAAAACATCCCAACGTACTATACATTTCTAATGTAGTTCCACTCTTCGACCTGCAGGTGGAGACAAACCACAAGTCAGTGAAAATACGACGCACATATTCTTCGCATTGGCTTGACAACAGTTCCCAGTTCCTCGTCTGTTCTGTGTAGATTCTCCGAAAAGACGTGATGCTGAACGGCTGTTTTAACAATATATATAAACATTTGTACAGTGTAATATTTTAACCTATGGTGGAAATTTAATCTCCGCATTTGAAATTCGACCTCAGAAACCATTAAGTATTTTTAACGTTATGAGTCAGACCACCAACAGGAAATATAACGCTGTAATGGATTAATGATCCCAGCAAAGCAGTAAGTAACTTACCTACACACACAGACTCCAACAAATTAATAGGTGAAACAGCACACAAACAGAAACCACAGCTCCGGTGTCTTATATTTTAATAGAAAAAGAAAACATTGAAAATAAAAATTTAAAAGGAATAAATCCAGTAATCAGAATGACAGATGCTTGGCCAGTGTCCCCCAAAGTGACCCCACCCCACCTCACCTCATACTGTTTAATGGTCTCAGGCTGACAACCAAATTCATTTTAGCCAACACAACTGAATGCTACCAAGTGAGAAACTGAGGTAAACACTAGCTAAACACATACAGGCCTAAGACAAACACCTCAACCCTTTGACAACGATTAACACAGTCAGACCTGGCTCTGACACAGATTAACACAAACACTTCTCTCGAAACACAAAAAATACCACAGACAACCCCAGTTTTCTGCCGTAGTCTCATCACAGTCCATTGCCTGTATTAAAGGGCAGCATAAACAGTCAATACACGGATCTTTAAGTCAAACGCTGCCAGTTTGCGGGTGGCTGTTGGGGATAAATTTGGACGTGTGTGTGTGTGTGTGTGGGTAACTAGTCTGGCTTTATTTCCGTCTATTTTCTGAGAACTTTACAAATAATAGCAGGATATACAAAATGAAAGTGTGAACCTGTGTGTGGAAAGAGGGTGTGGTGATTATTTTAGCTTGAAGACTTTCCCTGTGTTTGTGTGTGAGCGGGTGTGTTATGGGGTCACCATACAGCCCTGACCTTTACAGCACAAGCTCGAAGAGGTCTGATCTATGCAATAAGCAAAAAAGAAACCAAAAACACATTTATGGAACAAACAAATCAATCTCAACAAATTAAAAAAAGGTCCTTCAAAAGGCAGGAGTCCAGACTTGAATGTTTAAAAACTTGCCACGACGCTCTTATCAAAATATCAAAATAATCAGCCAGTTCGTTCATATAATCGCTCTCTTAATAAAATATCTCTCTTGTTCAATCATCCCCCCCCCAAAAAAACCCCACTACACTCCATCTTTAAATTCACTCCGCATTATCTCCAGAGGATATTCGTAAGCTCTCTTCTGGTTCCTCCATATGTCAGTTTTTTCTCTGGCCTGCCACTTAAAACAAGGACTGGGAGGGGCATGTCGTCTTTCTTCTCTCCATATCCTTTCATCTTGCTTTCCACGACATAATCTCTCTCTCTCTCTCAGATGGCTCCGTCACAGCCAGGCGGAGGAAGGGGGCCGTTTCGATGCTGGCCGTAGGAGGACAAGAGCGGAGGGGAACGGGGGGGTCCTCATTTCACGTCAGAGTGAGTCTGTGTTGATAATACATCAATCAAGCTGTTCTTTCTTCACCCCAAACCATCTAGATCTCCAAGCAAGGCAACCCCAAGAGAGGAGAAGGGGTCAAGGGTGCAACAGCCTATGAGGAAAAGTCCTGCATTCTCTCGCTCTCACAAGCACACGCTCTCACGCACTCGCACGCACACTCGCTCTCAGACCGACAGAGTGTTACAGACATAGGAAACACTGATTTTTTGAGTTCACACTCTCTCTCTATTTCCATCTCTGGCAAGATCTGGCGCCTCGCTGCTATGTCACATCATCCTCCTCCTCCTCAGAGCAGTAGTCCCGCCCCTAGAGAATACGGACAGAGAGAGAAAGATTAAATAAAAGAAAGATTAATAAGTGATTATGAGTTTCTGTCCTTACTAGCAGAAAGAGAGATTAGCAGCGCTACATTTTGGCGGTTGCCAGGCATCTCCAAACACAAAACTCCTTGGACCAAAATCCTGTTGCTTATAAATAGTCAACATAGGGTGACCAGATTTGTCATGGTGGAATACGGGACGGGTGGGGAAGGGGTGGGCAATATGAACACTATAATATAGAGAATTTTTATTTCATAATTATAAATACTTTTGATTCTATAAACAATAACAAAGAAACAATTTACAAACCATAAGACAAATACGATAGAGATACTAATGAAATAAACAAATTTTTCGCAGACATTAGGTTTATTTAACATGCATACATTTATGTAGCATCTTTTGTTGTTTTATTAACATTAATGACAGCCAGGTATTTAATTAGGCTGCTGTTCCTTTGAAATCAAATGTGTGGATGTACACTGACTTATATCTGGTTTTCATCGACCTGTTTACATTTACTCAAGCCATGACCGACTATATTTACGTGAGAATCCACATCCACACAATGGAATTTGACAACTGTGTGCAGGCGCAAGGAGAACTTATCGCACATTATCTCAGAGAAAACTGTGATCGCGAACAGCAGACAGCGCTTCTGGTGGGCCATTCAGTGTAATTCTGCATGTCCCGCGTTCACTAACTGCAAGTTAATCAATAACGAATTGTGATTGGATAGTAATTTTGTTGTACGACGAGCTTTTTATCTCACAATTGTCAATTATTTTTCTCAGAATTCCTGAATTTACATCTCTCAATAATTTTTTTGGTTCCACCACGGATCTTATAATTCTTACTTTTTTGAAATTGAGATTTCAAAAAGTTGATTCGATTACAAAAAGTTAACATCTCGCATTTGTGTTTTCAATTCCACCACATATTAAAAAGCGATTTTGCAATAAAGAGTTTATATATCATAATCTACGACAGCATTTTGAAGTAATTTCCAAAAACATTTTGTTTTTCCCAAAACACTTCGACTTTATTCCCAAAACATTTTGACCTTATTCACATAATTTTGACTTCATTCCTGAAACATTCCAACTTTATTCTCAAAACTCTTTGACTTCGTTCTCGTAATTCAGACTTCATTCTCATAATTTTGACTTTATTCTCAAAACTCTTTGACTTCGTTCTCGTAAATTAGACTTCATTCCCGAAACATTCCGGCTTCATTCTTGTAATTTTGACTTTATTCTCTAAAAATTTCTACTTCATTCTCATCATTTTCACTTTGAAATTATGATTTAAAAAAAGTTTAAATATTTTGACAATATTATTCTCAGAATTTTGATTTTACTCTCAAAATATTACGACTTTAATCTTATAATCTTAGATTTTTTTTAATTTTTTGGCACTAAAATGGCATCACATAATCTGACTTTTCTTCTCAGAATTATCGCAATTGCGAAAAGGTAACATTTCGCAATTCTGAGTTTAGAGAACATCAAAATTTTTAGCTATGGGTTTAATACGGTGTAGTGCATTAAATTAGTTCTCTGTTCACACACTGTTCTGATTGTGATGTTGCATGCAGAATTTTCAATGCCAGTGTGGAAATAATTGCTTATCGTTGCAATCTTGTCACATCCTTAGAACAAGATAAATTAAATTAACATCTCATAACCAAAAAATTTTTTTTTTTTTTTTTTTTGGTCATATCCAAAATCAATTTAGTTTTCTCTTTAATAAATAAATAAATAAAATTACTAAATAAACAAAATAATAAACTTAAAATAATATACATTTTTTGGCATATACGAATTTAAATTAGGTTACGTGTTCATCTACACAGCATGAAAAGGGGAAAATAAATACATACATAAATAAATAAAAACCTATCACAATCAGATTTTTATAACTCTGATCTAAACCACGTCAATATATGGTTTAAAGTCAGATTAAATCTGATAAGGTGATTATATGGCAACCAATAAAGATATATTGATGCCACTGACTGAACAAACTGGTCCGATTTCAACATTTATGAAATGACAGTGCAGATAGTTACACCTAAATGAGATTTTTTTTAGTAGTGTAAAACCCCTACAACCCTTATATAACCCTATTTCAACTTATGTAAAACAAAATCTAAAAAGTTAAGATTTAATCAATTTTATACCAATTGATCTCAGACCTCAAGCGAGAGACAGACAGATAAGAGAGGGAGAGATAAAGAAGGAAGGAAGTACTGGGAAAAAAGGCAGAGCCATAAATATATCATTTTATCTCCAGAGGTCTACAGGAAGTACCCGACAGGCAATGCACATGACGGAAGGACAAGACAATCTTTAAATGTCACAATCTAGATAAAATAACAGTCCTTAGAAGGGTGGTTTCATGTACACTGGCCCTTTAAAATTTCTAACCCATCTGCTGCCTGCTTTACTTCTGTGCCTCGATTTTTTTTCTCCCTCCCTCACCTTCTCAATCTTCTCATCCAGCATTCTGAAGAACTCCTGCTGACTCTCTGACGTGTGTATGCTGGGAGAGAGAGAGATGGAGATAGAGAAAGAGAGGAAGTTAGTGGGGGTAGGAGAAGGGAAGCAACAAATACACTAGAATTTTCCATTACAACAAGCATAAAGAACACAAACACACACACACACACACACACACACACACACACACACACACACACACACACACACACACACAAAGCTACCAGCTCCTGTAGGATCCAGAGTGGCTAGGCAGGAATCATTTTTATAGACGCATTACAGCAGGGACCATAAACCCTTGCCTCCACACACACAGAGCACATTAACTGAGCATTACTCCTTCGACACACACATAAAACAATAATGAACTGTTCATTCTTAATGAACTTGCCCGCAAACACATTTTCTTTACCTCCAGACATTTTGAACCCCATGTATATTAGCTTTTTGTGTAATGTGTCCACAATGTTCAAAGTCCAGTGAAAATTAAAGTCCATTAAGTCATAAAGAAATAAATTACTGATGGTTAACCAATCATAAATTAATTTACACTCAAGTAGTTAGATGTTTTGAAACATATATTTTCATGTACTGCCCAGTTAAACGCTAAAAGGTTAATACATAGCTAAACATATCACCAAAAAATTACTTCATTTACCTTAAAGGGGACATTGGATGTAAAATTCACTTTTACATGGTGTAAATGTGCATATAAATGTGTCTTAGCATTGAGTGGACACAACCACCCTACAATGATAAAAATCTATTCACTCTTTTTTTAATCCCAAAAAAATTAAACAGTCCCAATTATCAAGTGGTTTTGATTTTCTGAGCAGTGTGATGTCATACTGCTCAAGCCCCGCCCACGACTGCTGACTGACTGTCCCATATTTGCATATTTCTGCCCTCAGCCAGTTGTAAGCTGTCGCCATTTTCTTTATGCTTAAGCAGCTGTAGCAACAACAATGTCTCGTAAGCAATGCCGGTCTTTTGTAGTTGGATGTAAAAGTGAACATAAGAGTCTTCATTTTCTCCCGAAATCAGAGCCACTGAGGACGCAGTGGATTAGTTTTGTTTTTGATGGTAACGTGCCACTGAATACACAAAAAAAAACCAGAAGAGAGCGCTGGAGTGAGCAGTAGCTCATTATCATTTAAAGAGACATGCACCGAAATGGATCGCTGTGAACAGAGCCGTTTTTGACAAGGTAAAAAGGTGTTGTTTTCATGAACATTGAAGACATTTATCCAAAGTATTTTGCAGGCATTTCATGAAGACCTTAAAAACCTTTAATTTTGTTCTAGACCAATTCTGTGTTTGCAAACAGTGATGATTTTTTTTGTGGGTGGAGCCTATCTGGTGGCAGAAAATTACAGTTTTCAAGTAGCAGTCTATGGAAGCCATGAAATAAAAGAATAAAAAAAGGTAAATTTGAGTTTATATTTCAGATTTCTGACTTTATTCTCTCAATTCCAAAATTATATCTCACAATTCTGATAAGAAAAATCAACTCTTCATTCTTTCTTGGCTCAGAATGATGAGTTTATATCCCACACTTCTGACTTTCCCCCCCTAAAATGCAATTATTTATTCAGCTTTTTATTTCAGCTTTCAATTAAAAAAAAGTTGACCCTTATGACTGGTTTTGTGGTTCAGGGTCACATTTACACATTTATCAAAACTTTGTTGACCAATTACCAAGCAATGCTTAATTATTTTCAGTCTATGGTGTAAAAAGGTCACATTAGCAATTAAAGAAAAAACACTTAAGCAAAACATGGTCAGGTCAAAGTGTCTGAAGTTTTGGTCCCATTTTTTAAAATCAATTTTACTGGTAGTCAACTGTATGAAGACTTTTTGGGTATAATATGTCACAGACAGTTTACTTTATTTGACTATCCTCACTTACATAAATGAACTATAGTGGCCTGCACCCACTAGTAAAAAATATATATATTTTTTTTATTAATTTTATTAATAAAGTGTTTGCAATTGTGTTACTGATGCTTTAGAAATGCAGTTTCACAAGAAATAATTATCCCAATAAAACACAATTGACAATTACATCCAAAGGCAATAAACCCCTCATGTTTACATACAATAAGTTGTGAAACATATGGCACATTACGCTCAAACAGAACATGCAAATTAGATCCACAGAGGATAAGACAGGCCACAAAGCAAAACAAACCACACACAATTTACAGACTTCTGGCACATTTTCAACAGAGCAAGAACTCTAATGCCCTCACCCACACACAAAACAAACAGAAACACACGCACACCGTAAACAGAAAGACACATGTATAAACCCACTCACTTCGTCTTGTTGGCACTGGTCCCAGGCACCTCTTTGTGCTGTTTGGTCCTGTGCTGCGTTGAGCTCTTCTCCTGCGAACACACCCGGAATGAACACGTTTTCACTTACTACTGTTCAAAACAAAGCCAAATTCAGTCTCCGCCGACAGTCCCTGGTGGCCCTCCGGTGCAGAGGCCCTGCCGGCTTCTGGACGCGGGCCAGAACCAGCTTCTCTGCCTGGAACACAGCGTGATACAGAGGCCCTGGGAGTGACCTTCCTCTGGCCACTGCTAATGAGAAAGCTGCCCTGCTGAGAGACAGCGAGAGAGAGGGCTGCCCTCACTTTCACTGAGTCTCTATTCTCCTCTAACCCCCCTTATCGGAACATGGGCATCTGAACACCTGCTCCGCCTGTACAACTTCATTAAGCTGGGCATATCATGGAAAAAGGACTTTACTTGCTCTATTCAAAATGTACTACGCAGACCTACGCATTCACAGTGCAACCAGACAATTAATGCAAACTAAGATGGAAAAACACATAATTCTTATAGTTGTGATCTCATGATCTATGAAATTATAGGCATTAGGGGTAGAAACAAGATAAGGATAATCAAGGTCAAGAAATACATTGGGAATTTAACCCTTGTGCATCAATATAAAAAAGTTGGAAGCTTGGGAGTACAGACTTAAAGGAGTAGTTCACTTTCAGAACATGTCTTTCTTTCTTCAGTTGTAAAGAAATTGTTTTTTGAGGAAAACATTTCAGGATTTCTCTCCAAATAATGGACTTCTATGGTGCCCCCGAGTTTGAACTTCCAAAATGCAGTTTAGATGCAGCTTCAAAGGGATCTAAATGATCCCAGCCGAGGAAGAAGGGTCTTATCTAGCGAAACAATCGGTTGTTTTCTAAAAACATCTACAACTTATATACATTTTAATCTCAAACGCTCGTCTTGCCTAGCTCTGCGTGAACTCTGTGTATTCTGGTTCAAGACAGTTAGGGTGAAGTTGGAGGAGAATGTGAGATGGGAGTTTTTTGTCACACCCTAACTGTCATGAACCGGGAATACACAGAGTACACACAGAGCTAGGCAAGACGAGCATATGAGGTTAAAATGTATATAAACCTTCTTTCCTCGGCTGTGATCGTTTAGAGCCCGTTGAAGCTGCATTTTGGAAGTTCAAACTCGGGGGCACCATTGAAGTTCACTATATGAACCTGAATTGTTTTCCTCAAAAAACATAATTTCCTTACGACTGAAGAAATACATGAACATCTTGGATGACAAAGGGGTGAGTACATTATCTGTACATTTTTGTTCTGAAAATGAACTACTCCTTTAAGTTTGGTCTCATTTTCAAGAAAACCCTTGGCAGATTATTGTCAAATTTAAACCAAAATGTTATAGTGGTTTAGGTATATAAAAATGATTAATGGCCAATTTTTAAAATATATATTACATGGTAGAAAATTAAAGCCATGAATCTAAACAAGTTGTGTTCCAAATTTGAGGTTGATATCTCACAAAATGAGATTTTAGTAACACACAAACTTTTTTTTTAATGAGGACAAACATACATACTACACTCTGACAATTATACCAACATACTCACACAATTATAGCTGCATAATTTATCCAACAGACTCTATAATAGACTATAATATGCACAAGCAGAAAACAGGAATAAAGCGGGTATTTGGCAAACTTAAAAAAAAAATGGCACCATCTAGTAAAACAAATAAAAATAGTAAAATTTTCAATTTTGAGGCCTTGCCAACAGAATGAAAGCCTAAATGGCCCTGGGATTAAAAATGACAGTTTTAATGGGTTTCAATGAGGACATTTTTGTCCTTAAGGTTCTGAGAGGAAATGTTTTTTGTACCTAATGTAAAAAACTTACGAGGGTAAAATATTAAAATTCCAATAAAAATACACACCTGTGCCAAAATGTATATATATGTCGCACAAGGGTTAATGTTGTGGATTTTTACATATATGTTGAGGACTGTATTTTGGATAAGAAATAGAATAATGATGCATTTTACATCCCTGCTGAGCACATTATCATATAACATTAACATATGGTGACCCACATTTGCAAATCAATGCCAGTATTTAACAACTTGGCAGTGACATTATTACTCCTTTAACAGGTGAAAAGGTTAGCCAATCATAACAGGGTAATTTACATGAAGTCTTAAAAGTAAAGTAGCTAAACAGCCAGTTTAATTCTTAAGGTCATTATACAACAAACCTTAAAGGGACAGTTCACCCAAAAATGAAAATTCTGTCATTAATCACTCACCCTTATGTTGTTCCAAACCTGGAAGACCTTTGATTATCTTCGCAACACAAATTAAGATATTTTTT
The DNA here is from genome assembly GCF_049309525.1 of Garra rufa. Taxonomy (NCBI): domain Eukaryota; kingdom Metazoa; phylum Chordata; class Actinopteri; order Cypriniformes; family Cyprinidae; genus Garra; species Garra rufa. The sequence goes on along the minus strand of NC_133375.1, from coordinate 28,737,485 downwards.
GATCAAATCCAAGAGCTTTCTGACCCTGCGTAGACAGCAATGCAACTCCCACGTTCAAGGCCCAGAAAGGTAGTAAAGACATTGTTAAAGTAGTCCATGTGACATTGGTGGTTTAACCATAATGTTATGAAGCTACAAGAATACTTGCAATATATAATAATTTCTTTTTCAATGCACATTCACGACAGGAAAGCCCTCAGATTTCATCAAAAATATCTTAATTTGTCTTCCGAAGTTAAACGAAGGTCTTACGGCTTTGGAACGACATGAGGGTGAGAATTAAGTTTGATTTTTGGGTGAACTATCCCTTAAATATTATAAGTTAAATGGAAAAATACAATATGCATGTGTAAGAGTGTATAGAGTTTCATAGTTTAAAAACAACAAAATCTGTCAAATAAAACCAATAAATAAAAAGTAAACAAATACTAATGATTATAATGAATATTATTACAACAATAGGTAAAAGTATAATTATTATTATTACTTTACTATTACAGTTGATAAAACTTCCTCATTAGACAAAGAATCAGTCTAGACAAGTCTAGACGTCTGAGATTTTTTTAATGAGCGTGTATGAAAAGGCGCATGTAAAAATGTCAGAATATGAGATTTTGTCTGGTAATGTGAGTAATAGAGTGAGAGTCTGTGACAAAAGGGGAAAAATTGTCAGAATTTCCCTCTCCCACATTCCAAACATGTTGCCACATGCGTGCACTGCATTCGCATAGTTTTACCTCTCAATGTATAAGCCAACAACAGGCATATGAGCCTCAAGCAGTGTGTGTATGTGAATACAAAGCTAAATTTGATGGACACCACTGCACAGAAAGAATGTCCCAGGTGGGTGTGTGTGTGTGTGTGTGTGTGTGTGTGTGTGTGTGTGTGTGGTTTCTATCTCACCAGGTTCTCCTGGTTGCGTGCGTTTACTCTATCTTCTTCTCCACGCATGTACTTCACCTCCTCCACTCCCTTCATCTTATATTCATCTACAATGACAGAGAGAGAGAAAACAAAACAAGTTAGAGTTTCATTCTAGTACTGAAATGATTCACAGAGAAATGGAACTGTTATCATTTACTCAACCTCATGTCGTTTTCAAACCTGTATGACTTTCCTTTTAAGTATAACTCAAAATAAAGCATTTCAAAGAATGTACTGGTAATTTTTCCCATTCAGTTACAATGAATGAGGAGCTTTTAAGCTTTCAAGACACAAAGTCAGTATAAAAAGTTTCAGCCCAAGATAAAGATAGCCCATGTAGCTTGTGCGATATAAGCCATATATAGACATACAATAGATTTGTGTGAGAAAAAGGTCAAATGTAAGTAGTTATTCACTGATAATATTCTCCAATTGACTGCTGTACCTGAATTAGAGTCAGTGAGTTGAACCTGAGAACCAATTTAGTCCGATTCATGAACATCAGATTCACTAAAAAAAGACTTGATTCAAAAGAATGAGTCATTCACAAATCAGCCACTGACACTTCTCTTATGGACTTGCCAAATATAGCCACTGTATACAGGATGGAAAATTTGTTTATGTATACTGTATGCAATGTATATTCAGTTTTCATTGAATTTTTTTAAAGAAAAATGAAAATTCTGTCATTAATGACTCACCCTCATGTTGTTCCAAACCCGTCAGACCTTCATCTTCGAAACACAAATTAAGATATTTTTGATGAAATCTAAGAGCTTTCTGATCCTACACAGACAGCAACGCAACTGACACGTTCAAGACCCAGAAAGGTAGTAAGGACATCGATAAAACAGTCCATGTGACATCAGTGGTTCAACCTTAATTGTATGAAGCTACAAGAATACTTTCTATGCAAAGGAAGACAAAAATGACGACTTAATTCAACTATTTCTTCTCCTCTGTGTCAGTCTTCGCTGCTTTTCTGTCTATGCAGGGTCAGAAAGCTCTTGGACTTTATCAAAAATATCTTAATTTGTGTTCTCAAGATGAACAAAGGTCTTACGGTTTTGGAACGACATGAGGGTGAGTATTTAATGACAGAATCTTCATTCTTAGGTGAACTATCCCTTTAAATTTCAGGATGTTACTCACACTAATCTATTGTATGGCTTTGGAAAAAAACAGTGCATGAGTCATATGAACTACTTATACGATACATTTATGGCGCTTCTCGTAATTTTGGAGCTTGAAAGCCTTATTCCTCATTCGCTTTCGTTACATTGAAAAGAGAAAACGAAGAAAAAAAGAAAAACATACACGTTTGGAACAATGTGAGTGAGGGAATTCAAATCTGAAACACCTTCAACCCAGCTCTAACAAATGAACGTTTTGGATTTTGCCCTTTCCCAGCCTTCGGTAATTACCGGCGGCCATGTGCGTGTTTGCATGTCCATGCATTCACTTCCTCATAACACATACACACACCCACACATATACATAAATCCGTCTTTTACTCTGTCTACAAATCAGCGTGAGGCAATCACAGCCCACTCAATCTCTGTTTATCTTCGCCTCTATCCGTCTTTCTCTCCTTTTCTCGCTGTGAACTCCCTGTCAGTTACCATCATGACAGCTGGAGTGGGCAGCCTGTGAATGTGACTCAGTGCGGCCCATCAGCACAAGCACAAAAAGCGAGAAAAAGGAGGGGGAAAAAAAAAAGTAGAGAGGAATATAAAAGGAGAGAGAAAAAGAGAGCGAGCAACACCGCCAGTCTTTCACAGCTTGAGGAATGTAAACATGTCTCTGCACAAAAGACCACGCTTCAACATGCTGACAAACACACACACACAGCCAAACCAAAGAGAAACGTCACACACAAATTAAAATCAAACTTTAACTGATTTGGCTGTGATGTGTTACACAAAACAGGCCTCCTGGTTCCCAAAGAGCCAGATACATAAACGCATATACATGCATACGTACTACGTACAACTACATTTCTCTTCTCCCTCACACACACAGACTCGCGTGTGTACACAAGTAGGGTGATAGCATTACTAAAAAAGGAGATCTGAGGAACATATCATTCCTAATCCATCTTTTCAGGACGAGAATCATCAGAGAAGCGCACACCTCAAGAGCGACGGAGGACTTTGGAGCAGCTCACCATAAGGGAGACTGACATTTTGTCAGTTTAGTATGTTCCAGACAGGCTATTTTTAGCGATAAGATGAGAGATTCTCATATATAGGGATGTTTCGATTGGCTAATTAGTGATAACAGCATGATGCTGACCTTTAGGACCTGATGGAGTGAAGGATGCTTGCTTTCTCAATAGACAGAGATGCTATCATAGTGAAATATAATATAATATTATAGTAGAGCGAGGATAGAAAATTGAAAAATGTTGCAAGCTGGATTTATGAGCAGCAGGGGATGTGTTAAGGAATGGCTGGGTGATGGTGAATATTTATATATTTTAGTCATGAAATTAAACACAACTCTGAATATAAAGCTGATTTGATGTGCCTTTTATTAGGCTATTCAGTTTCCTAAAGGCTGTGATGGCAGGCAGTTTTGTGCCTGCTTCTTGTGTCATGACTCATGAGTATGACAGTACCAAGGCAAGATATTTTTATAGCATCTCAGATTTTTCCATTTCAGTGTTTAATTCCTGAAGATAGAGCTGGGCACGTCCACTACGGCCAATTTCAAAAAACTAAACAAAACCAAATTCAGTCATTCATTTACGGCTTCACTAAAATGTTCAATTAAATCCCAAAGTGTAATTTTGCATTCTAAATAAATAAACTCATTTATATATTTTTTTTTATATTTCACCAAATCAGCACAAAGATGATTTATTATGCCTGCGCACGAAAAGTGTTTCAGTTCAGTTTTTAACCATCCATTTTCAAAAACAACCTCTTTGCAAAAAACATTCACTCAGATTATAAATAAAATGGTTAAGGTCAGAAGTATGGAAGCACGTTTTCATCCGGGGTTTTTTCTCAGAATTGAATGATACAAACCCATAATTCTGACTTTTTTCTCAGAACTGTAAGATTTAAGATATAAACTTGCAATTCTGCCTTCAGAATTGTGCATTTATATCTCATAATTCTGACTTTATAACACACAGCTGCAATTCAGAGAAAACATGACTCTTTTTCTCCCTCAGACTCACAAACCCACAATTCTGACTTTAAAACTTGTAACTGAGTTTGCATCACACAATTCACAGAAAAAAAACTCAGAATTGTGAGTTTGTATCACGCAATTCTGAGAAAAAAAATCTGAATTTCGAGATAGAAACATGCAATTCTGCCTTTTTACTCCTCAGAATTGTTACCCTGCAACTGTGATTTTTTTCAGAACTGCGAGTTCACCTCGCATTTCTGACTTTTTAACACACAGTTGCAATTCAGTGAAAATAAGTCTTCACTTCCCCTCAAAATTGAACTTTATAACTCACATTTCTGACTTTGTAACTTGCAATTGTGAGTTTATCACAATTCTAAGGAAAAAATCTAAATTTTGAGACAAACTTTCCCCTCAGAATTGTTTATCTTACTATTGTGTAACTAGTTGCAAATAAGAGAAAATGTACCTTTTTTTCCCCTCAGAATTGTGCATTTATATCTCATAATTCTGACTTTATAACATGCAGCTGCAATTCAGAGAAAACATGACTCTTTTTTCCCCCTCAGACTCACAAACCCACAATTCTGACTTTAAAACTTGTAATTGAGTTTGCATCACACAATTCACAGAAAAAAACTCAGAATTGTGAGTTTGTATCACGCAATTCTGAGAAAAAAAATCTGAATTTCGAGATAGAAACATGCAATTCTGCCTTTTCCCCGCAACTGTGATTTTTTTTTCAGAACGGCGAGTTCACCTTGCAATTCTGACTTTTTAACACGCAGTTGCAATTCAGTGAAAATTAGTCTTCACCCCCCTCAAAATTGAACTTTATAACTCACATTTCTGACTTTATAACTTGCAATTGTGAGTTTATCACAATTCTAAGGAAAAATCTAAATTTTGAGACAAACTTTCCCCTCAGAATTGTTTATCTTACTATTGTGTCACTAGTTCCAATCAAGAGAAAATTAGTCTTTTTTCCCCCTCAGAATCGGACTTTACAACTTACTATTCTGACTTTATAAACCTGCAATTGCAAGTTTTTCACAATTCTAATAAAGAATTGTGAGTTTGTATCACGCAATTCATAAGAAAAATTGCTTGTTGATATTTTGTAATTCTAACTTTTTATAACATGCAGTTGCAGAATTGGACTTTATAACTCACAATTCTGACTTTATAACTTGCAATTGCCAGTTTATATCACAATTCTGAGGGAAAAAGTCAAAATTGCAAGTCTTCATAATGCAAATCTGAGAAAAAATGTTTTCCCCTCAGAATTGTGTTTATATCTGACAATTGTGACTTTTTTTCTCAGAATCACGAGTTTATATCTCACAATTCTGACTTTATAACACGCAGTTGCAATTCAGAGAAAATAGGAGTCTTTTTCCCCCCTCAGAATTTGACTTTACAACTCACAATTCTGACTTTAGAAACTTGCAATAGCGAGTTCATATCAAAATTCTAAGAAACGAGTCAGAATTACGAGTTTGTGTCATGCAAAAAGTCAGAATTGCTTGTTTACATCTTGCAATCCTGACTTTTTAACTCGCAATTGCGAGTTTATAATCACACAGTTCTGAGAAAAAAAGTCAGAACTGCGAATTGGTATCACAGAAAATCTGAATTGTGAGATGTAAAAAAAAAATTTAGAATTGAGAGATAAAAAGTCACAATGACCTTTTTTTGGAGGAAACAGGCTTCCATACTGATGTGAGCAAGCATGTTGTTAAAAATAAACTTCAAGCACTCTCTCTTAATGCTGGCAACTTTCTGATGGATATCTAGAGCGACAGGTGCTAAACACAACCAAACACACCTCAAGGTTCTGCACATTTTTATGCATTTCATGCTTATATGTGACCCTGGACCACAAAACCAGTCATAAGGTTAAATTTGACAAAACTGAGATGAATACATCATATGAAAGCTCAATAAATAAGCTTTCTTTTGATGTATGGTTTGCTAGGACAATATTTGGCTGAGATACATCTATTTGAAAATCTGAAATCTAAGGGTGCAAAAAAATCAAAATACTGAGAAAATCACCTTTAAAGTTGTCCAAATTAGGTTCTTAACAAAGCATTTTACTAATCAAAAATTACATTTTGATATGTTTACAAAAAAAATCTTCATGGAACATGATCTTTACTTAATTTCCTAATGATTTTTGGCATAAAAGAAAAATCTAAAATTTTGAACCATGCAATGTATTTTTGGCTATTGCTACAAATATACCCCAGCGACTTAAGACTGGTTTTGTGGTCCAAGGTCACATATTGTTAGTCCCTCTGATGAATAAATGAATCATATTTTCAAGGACCTTGATAATAGAGAATTTGATTCCTCATAAAACATTTTAAATCTACTTAATGAACATGGCCAAAATGATGTTAGTGATTTTAGAGAAAACACAGTCAAACCACTACATAAAACACACATAAAAAAGGAAATAGTTTTATCACCTATAATATAAATTCTGACACTGAAGACTGAAGTAATGGCTGCTGAAAATACAGCTTTGCCATTACAGGAATGAATAACATTATAAAATATATTCAAATAGAAAATAGAGATTAATACAGTAGTCAAATAGAGACTGAAGTTCTACTTCATTTTTGAGCAAACACATGTAGCCTTGGTGAGCATAAGCCTTTTTTCAAGAACGGTAGTGTATATAACTCACGCACACCCTGTTCTTTTAAATAAAGCAGAACAAAAATTGATTCACTTTTACAGACCAGCATCACACCACATGTGCTAATCACTAGGCCTTGAATGTTTATTTGTACCTTTTTCTGTGTTCGTGACAAGACGCCTTCTGACGACCAGGTAATTTAGCTGTCTGGCTGCTCGTTCGGCTAAATCGAAACAAATCGGACGACACGACAGCTACACAACCCCTGTCTTCCTCTCACTTTTACCTTCTGGCCTAATTTCAGATGTGTTCAGTGCTGTGAGTGGCGTGTCTGAAGAACATGAGTGGGCTGCTTTACTTTTAGAATCAGTGTGGAGAAGCTTTGCCCTGAAGCTATTCTGTAAGTGGGTGTCTGTTAACACAGTCAGTCCAGCGCAAAGGAGGAGAGTTTGTCAATCTCGCACTCTCTTTTGAAGATTACTCGCAACATTACGGCGGAACAGAGAAGAGTTACGAAATTGAAAAAACGAGACACGTTTTGCGCTACCTTTAGACACATGACCGACACCACGCCTCTGGTTAAAGATCAGTCGTTAAACATCTCTAGTCATGTGTCTAAACCTTAGAAGACACAGTGTCACTGAGATGATCTGTTGCGCTACTAGACACCGTTGCTGTTAAAAACATTAGCTAAACAGTCGCTTTGCGAACACTGTCACTTGGTGACTCTGAAAAATGGCTGCATGAAATTTATTAACCACAGCCTGACAGTAAGCCACGTGTACACACACACACACACACACACACACACACCTTTTGTTCAAACATGTAATGGTTTTATCGCTGAAGGTCGATGAGTAGCTGTTTATTGGGCCATATAGGGCGTTCCTACTACTGGGTGGCCTGTTATTATTGTTAACTTGAATAACTAGCAATAATCTGATTACAATTAAGTAGCAATAAATCAGTTTTCTTGTCTCTTGGACATAAGCTTTTCTACTGTGCTAACATTTCTGATTATGAATCATATTGATGCATGAATCGATGCTGACAAGTTTACTGACAGTTTTCCATGCATCATTTTGTTTTTATATTGCTGCATGTGGGCAGAAACAAATCACTGTCCAAACTTCTTAAAGCTAAGCTGGTAACGCAATGCTCTACCAAACCCAAAGTCATGGGTTTGATTTCTAGAAAATACAAACATGGTAATGCAAACTTTGAATGCACTTTGAGTTGCATTGGATAAAAGCATCTGCCAAATGTGACCACAAAACCAGTCATAATGGTCTTTTTTTTTTTTAAATTAAGATTGTATGGTTTGTTAGGATAGGACAATATTTGGCTGAGATACAACTACTTGAAAATCTGGTAGCTGAGGGTGCAAAAAAATCTAAATATTGAGAAAATCGCCTTTAAAAGTTGTCCAAATGAAGTCCTTAGCAATGCATTTAACTAATCAAAAATTTAATTTTGATATATTTACGGTAGGAAATTTACAAAATATCCTCATAGAACATGATCCTTACTTTACTGGCATAAAAGAAAAAAATAGATAATTTTGACTCATACAATGTATTTTTGGCTATTGCTACAAATATACTTGTGCTACTTAAGAAGGTTTTGTGGTCCAGGGTCACAAATGTATATGTAATGACTGGAAGACATGAAATCATACAGATTAAAATTATTTAAAACAATAAAATTTGTGTATGTTCCTAAATTCCCAAGATCGATTGTTTATTCTACTTGAGTTATGAATAAGAATTTGCAGAATCCATTGATTATGCAATAAAAAGACTGTACCATGAAATAATAGAATGGAAAACTTTCAAAAACAAATGTACAGTGTGCAAGAACATTGCTATCATTAACTAAAACTATTAAAAATCATTTTCACTAACTGATGAAAAACATTTTATTTCAGTTAGTTGTCGAGACAAATTTCCCCAAGAACTAAAAGTACTAAAACTGAAATAAAAACTTTAGATTAAAATTAGATTTAAATGGAATTTAAAAAAATAATAATAATAAAAATGACAAAAGCACATAAAATGACTAAAATGTTATTAAAAAACATTTAAATAAATAAATAAATCATAAATACTATAATACATACAGTAAATTATATTAAAATAGCATGAAACAGTGTAGTGTGAATCATTAAAAAATGACTCATGAGCCGGTTCCTTTTAAGAAATCATAGATACAAATTTTGCAGTGTAGCCAGATTCAAGAAACAAATGACTCTTATAAGCTGCTTCTTTTAATAAATAATTCAAAAAGACAAGCTACTGGATTAAATATGCCTGAAACACTACCCTCTATATTTTACAGCATCATCCGAAGATAATTTATTTGAACAGATAATAATTAATAAATAAATAGATAATTAAATAAATAAATAAACAAACAATATAGGAAATAAAAAATAAATTAAAAAATACCCTCAAACACTAGCATTCCCTCTTTTTTCTATTCTATCTTGTTTTCTTTTCATTTATCACAAAAAAATCCTTGCTACGTATACTGCATTAAATTAACCAAGACTTGTCAGAGCCCTTACATATTATTGCTCTTTTGTTTGTTTTGATTGTAAGTCACTTTTGAACAGAAGATGTGTACATTTTTCTTATTTTGCTTAAATACCATACATATCATATTTATTTAGTACTGCCCTTCAAAGGCTACAGAAGATACATGTTTCCCAGAAGACAAAAAAGTTCAATTTTCCTTAATCTTCAAATTCAAAATGTTTTCACCCCCCAGCTTTTAATGCATTGTGTTTCCTTCTGGAGCGTTTGAATCTTCTGTAATAGTTGCATATGAGTCCCTCAGTTGTCCTCAGTGCAAAAAGATGGATCTCAAAAATCACACAGTCATTGTTGGAAAGGGTTCAAATACACAAAAATCAAAACCAATGAAAAACCAAACAATCTGTGGGACCTGAAGGATTTTTCTTTAGAACAGCAGACATTTTAACTGTTCAGGACAAACAAGAGACTAATGAACTATCACTAAACAAAAAAAAAAAAAAAAAAAAAAAAAAAAACACAGCTGTGGATGATTCAGTTAACAACACAGTATTAATAATCAAGTTTATGTAAACTTTTGAACAGGTAATTTTTATAAATTTTACATATTTTATATATTGTTTTCTCTTGTGGACTACATGTAAACATCTTTTATGTGGAATATTTTATTCAAGTCAGTACTAAACAACAACAACAACAACAAAAAAAAAAAAAATGCATTTTGTATGATACCTTTTATTTTGGTATAATAATTAACATTTTGCAGATTCTGCAAGGTGTAAACTATTGACCTCAACTGCATACAGCACCAAGTAACAAGATAAACCAACACCCAGTTATAATAGTAAAACTTCTCTCACGCCTATGTTGCACTGTGAATAGTTGCTGACGGTCATGTTGGATATAGCCGGCTCTTGTTGAAAATCAAATGTCTTTCGGTCACTTTGTCGGAGCAAATCGCCCCGTTGCAGACTGGCAGCAAACACACTCACACACCAACCTCAACAGCTCAGTGCAGATTGCATGTAACCAGACAGCATATTCTCCGCCTGTGTTTGTATTAGGGCAGCTCGGCCTTTCCTGTCATTGTGCGTGCCGGAGATCTCGTGTGTTGTTCGGGATCGGCTAAGCGCTGAATCACAGATGAGGACACACGCATTCACTCTCACTGCCTGAACACTGACACAGTTTGACTAGTAAACAGTCTGTTGGCACTAATCAAGTAAGGGCGAGAGCTGAGAGTTGAGAGAGAGAGAGAGAGAGAGAGGCGATAGCTGTCTCCCTCTGTTCTATTGATAGAGCTGTTTGACTGACAGCAGGGAAGGGCAGTGGAAAGAAGGACATCGGGCTGGCAGCAGAAAGAGAGAAAAAGAGCGAGTGATAGACAGAAAGATAGACAGATACGGCAAGAAGATGGGGGAGTTAGCAATAATCCACAGTAACCAGGTCACTGCTCTGTTCGCACTGGTGAATATAATTCTCATCAATCTGTTGTTGTGCCTTACAGTTCACTCAGATTATCCGAATGCCACATGAGCCTACAGATCACACACACAGAATGAAAGAGATGGGGACCAGAAGATATAGTATGAACACTCACATCCTCAATAAATAACTAGAGGAAGTGCAGAGAGAAGAACTAAGAGAAGTAGCCCCCACATATGAATGATTACCAGTACTTCCCTATGATTATGGTACATCAAAAAATTGTCAAATTAGGCCACAGGACAAGAGTAGGAGTATTGACCGATATACGTTTTTCAGAGCTGATGCAATACAGATTATTAACGATAAAGTAGAACTATAAACAATATATTGAACCGATAAATCTGTTTGGTGTAAAAATGAAAATCAGTGTCAAAATTAAGAATAACAAGGGCTCTGGCAAAAACTCTTTAAATGCTTTTAAATTATTTTATCTGCAAACTGGTTTTGAAAATGACCGATAACCATAAAAATGTTTAATATAGTCACTGATAATCTGCCAGGCAGATCAAAATATTATCAAATGATTTGCTGAATGACGACACTGTCCCATAAGGCCACAGAACAGGAGTAGGGGTCGACCGATATGTGTTTTCAGGGTTAATGGCAATACAAATTATTACATATCAGGTAGACCGATAACCAATTTTTGAACCGATATATATGTCTGGTTTAAAAATTAATGTCAAAATTAGGAATAACAAGAGATCTGACAAAAACATTCTTTAAAAGCTTTAAATTATTCTAAATCACCAAATCGGTTTGGAAAATGGCCGATAACGATAACCACAAAATTGCTTAATAACGGCACCAAAAATCAGCCAGGCCAATCAAAATATGGTCAAATGTTTAGCTGAATAATGACACTATCCCATGAGGCCACAGGATAGAAGTAGGGGTTGACCGATACATGTTTTTCAGGGCCGTTATGATTATTATAGATCAAGTAGACCGATAACCGATATTTTGAACCAATATATACTCTATGTCAGGTGTAAAAATTCAAATGTCGAACTTAAGAACAACAAGGTCTCTGATAAAAACTCCTTAAATGCTTTTAAATTATTTTAAATGACAAATCGGTTTTGAAAATGACCGATGATTAACATAAAAATGCTTAATATCGGCACCAATAATCGGCAACGCCAATCAAAATATTGTCAAATGTTTAGCTGAATAGTGACAATATCCCATGAGGCCACAGGATAGAAGCAGGGGTCAACCGATGTGTTTTTCAGGCTGATGCTAATACCGATTATTACAGATCAAGTTGAGCGATAACCGACATTTGGAACCAATATATGTGTGATGCAAAAAATAAATAAAAAATAACAAGGGCTCTGACAAAAACTTTATGTTTTTAAATTAATGTTATCGGTAAACAGGTTTTGAAAATTACAGATACCGATAACCATAAAAATGTTTAATATTTAATTGGTCGACCCCTATTATTAATTATGCTTATTAAAACAAAGAAAAGCAGGATGGTTAATATGAGAATAAATAAATAAAAGATGAAAAATCTCAATGAAAATTTGAAAAGTTGCTTTAAACGCTCACCAAAGCTACATTTATTTGCTCAAAAATAACAGGAAAAAAATAAAACAATTTAAAATAACTGTTTTGTAATAATACATTTTAAAATGTAATTTATTCCTGCAGTGCTTCAGAAATAGTTTTAATATGCTGATTTGTTCCTCATGAAACATTTTATTCTTATTATCAATGTTAAAAAAATTGTTTTAATGAATATTTTTGTAGAAACCATGATGTACATGTTTCATGATATTTTGAGAAATAGAAAGTTAATAAGAACAGCATGTCTCTGAAATAAAATCTATTGTAACAATATAAATGTCTCTGTCACACTTGATCAAATTAATGCAGCCTTGCTAAATAGTTAATTAAAAAAAACTCTTCCTCCAAACTTTTGAATGGTAGCGTACATTACTATATATACACACAGGAGGAGTTTGAAAGTACTCTCTCGAACATTGCTAAAGAGAACATTGTATGAGAAAGACAAAAGGATACCAAGGGAGAAAAAATAAAGAGAATGAAGTAAAATAGCTTAGGTAATGGGAAGGCGGGCGGAAAAGTAGGCAGAATAATGACAAGGAGACAGCCTATTGCAAAGAAAGGAAGGAAACAAGGAAAGTGTGGCCTTGAGAAGAACGACAGATATGCAGAGGGAGGGATAATTGTCAGGGGAGGAAAAATGGGAGTTTGTGATCCCACGTCACTCAGTCTCTCCCTCGTTCTCAGACCGTTCCCCACCATCTCACACACTCCGAATCCTTAGAGACAGAAAAAAAGAACATGGCAGGAAGAGGGAGAGAGAGGGAGCGCGGGTAGGCGGCAGCCTCCTGTGGCTGGTCATCGAGTGTTTCCTGTGTGGATTTTCTGCTGTTTTACCCCTAATTCTTAATCTCCTATAATCTCTGTCACTCTCTCACAGGTCGCACACTAAGCGCCGCTGTTATCTAAACCCTTTAAAACATATTTACACCCTCTCACACACACAAAACTCAGCGAACATGCTCACAGGCATGAGTCACTCACTCCAGCTGATAAGGTTATCCTTAAACACGCCTGCTGGCACAGATGTGGCTGACAGACAAACACATCAGTATGACTACCCAGAAGGATGCATCCAAGAATTCCCAGAATGTAATCAACTTCCCAAAACATCGTAAAACATTATTCACTGCTTGGACATAAATTACTTAACTGGCTGTTCGTTCTGCTTAACATCTAATCTCGAATGAGTCTTGAACGATTGGTTAAAAAAAACCAATGCCACTAATGTTCAAAAATATATTTCTGTCCAATATGTTTGAATTGCTTCCCACATATTATGTCTGCTTGAATAACATGGATGGAGCCATCACTGCTGGAGCCAGTTCCAACTGACTATTCAACACATTACATTTAGCTTTTAGCTTCAAGCATAGGGTTGGCCAGCAATAAAAACAACTGCTGCCAAATTACTCTTAGGAGTTTTTTTTACTGAATCAAAAACATACAGCCTGAGTAGTGTAATCCAATTCACAATTAAATGACTCTCGTGACTTAAGCTGGTTCATTTTATAAATCATTCAAAAAGACTACTTTACTCACAGGTTACCAGTTTGACAAATCCTTCACTAACCTTTTCACTTATGGAACAATTCTCAAATACATCTAAAATTAAAGGAATAGTTCACCCAAAAATGAAAATTCTGTCATGAATTACTCACCCTCATGTTGTTCCAAACCTGTAACACCTTTGATCATCTTCGGAATACAAACTAAGATATTTCTGATTAAAGCAACGCAACGGATACATTCAAGACCCAGAAAGGTACTCTTGTGAATGTGTGTTGAAGACTGACACGGAAGAGAAGAAATTGTTGAATAAAGTCATTATTTTTGTTTTCTTTGGACACACAAAGTATTCTTATAGCTTCATAACATTACAGTTGAACCATTGATGTCACATGGACTATTTTAACGATGTCTTTACTACCTTTCTGGGCCTTAAGTTGTTGTCCATGCAGGGTCAGAAAGCGCTCGGATTTCATCAAAAATGTGACACTGGACCTCAATAAATAAGCTTTCTATTGATGTATGGTTTGTTAGGATAGGACAATATTTGGCCGAGATACATCTATTTAAAAATCTGGATTCTGAGGGTGCAAAAAAATCAAAATACTGAGAAAATCACCTTTAAAGTTCTCCAAATTAAGTTCTTAACAATGCATATTACTAATAAAAAATTACATTTTGATATATTTATAGTAGGAATTTTACAAAAAATCTTCATGGAACATGATCTTTACATAATTTCCTAATGATTTTTGGCGTAAAAGAAAAATCAATAATTTTGAACCATACAGTGTATTTTTGGCTATTGCTACAAACATACCCCAGCGACTTAAGACTGGTTTTGTGGTCCAGGGTCACAAATATCTTGTAAATAATAATTTGTGTTCCAAAGATGAACAAAGGTTATATGGGTTTGGAACAGCATGAGGGTGAGTAATTTATGACAGAATTTACATTTTTGGGTGAACTATATCTTCAAGTATATTTAACATATACATGTGGTACAAAGTAACATTTAAATTAAAACAAACAAAAAGCACCTAGAACACAAACAGTAGAGAAAAGAAACAATCAATTCTCTTAATCTCTACTTTCCATCCCAAAACACATAAAAAATCCTAGTACATCAAACCGAAAACGCCTAGTTCTGTGCTCATTTTTGAGCTAATATTTCCTACAATCTCCCTATGAAAGAGACGAGTCATGTCTAAACTGTATGAACTTGACAGTAGTTTTAAGATAGCGAATTTAGCAAGTGCATCCACGTAAACAGTAAATGTCAGAGGTTGGTCTGTGGTAATCAATTTCACACGTTGGAATAGTATTGGGACACCATATGATAAATTTTATGATATGGTGTGTCATGTGTACTATTCTAAAGTGTGGACTTGATTACCACAGACCAACCTCTGTAGTGCACTGTTTGCGTGGAAGCATTAACTAAATATTCCAAAGTGTGGATTTATCCCTTACTAGCAAGGTACATAAATTTAAAGCATAGTCTAAGTATATTAACTAGGAAAAAGACAAAAAAAAAAAAAAAAAAAAAAAAGCAGACACTTATCCATTACAGTCTCAAAATGTGACAGCCTCCCAGAAATCAATGACATCTCTGGTTATTTGAGAGACGTTTATAATAAAAACCTTTCATTTTGGACAACTACTGCATAAAAGCCAATTGTATGGAAATTTCCAATTAAGCATTAAGCAAGCAGACTCTCTTATCCAGAGCGACAGTATTTTAACATACAATTTCCTGCATGGACACTTCAGGTCCCACAGATTCTTTGGTTTTTCAGTGTATTTTGTGTATTTGAAGTATTTCCAGCAATGACTGTATGATTTTGAGATCCATCTTTTCACACCGAGGACAACTGAGGGACTCATTTGCAACTCAAATGCTCACTGATGCTCAAGAACACATTAAGGTCCAGGGGTGTAAACTTTTGAACAGAATGAGGATGTGTACAATTTTCTTATTTTGCCTAAATATCATATTTTTATTTAGTACTGCCCTTCAGAAGCTACAGAAGATACTTGCATGTTCCCTAGAAGATAAAATCAGTTCAATTTATCCTGATCTTCAAATTCAAAATATATTTGCATAATTTTTCCTTCTGGAGCATCAGTGAGCGTTTGAACCTTCTGTAATAGTTGCATATGTGTCCCTCAGTTGTCCTCAGTGTGAAAAGATGGATCTCAAAATCATACACAGTCAGTGTTGGAAAGGGTTGAAATACACAAAAATGCTGAAAAACCAAAGAATTTGTGGGACCTGAAGGATTTTTCTGAAGAACAGCAGGCAGTTTAACTTCAGGACAAATAAGAGACTCATGAACAACCATCACTAAACAAAAAACACAGCTGGGGATCATTCAGATAACAACACAGTATTAAGAATAAAGTGTATGTGAACTTTTGAACAGTGTAATTTTTATGAATTTAACTATTATTTTCTCTTTTGGACTATAAGCAAACATCTTTTATGTGAAATATCTTAATCAGCTCAGTACTAAATAAAAAGATAACATGCATTTTGTATGATCCCTCTTATTTTTGAAAAATAATTAACATTTTGCAGATACTGCAAGTGTATGTAAACCTTTGACTTTAACTGTATATCCCTAGACATAGCAGTTATCGATATTAGTAGCCAAACTAGTGAGTCATGTGGGTTTGTTAATTCTGACCAGTCATCAGATGCTACTGCTGCAAAAAAGGTTATTTTTTCAACCTAAATTTGTACTTTGAGTTGTGTGTGTGTTTGGAACTGACCAGTGAAGAGGTCTCCGTTGCTGTAGGCTTTGCCCCGGCCCTCTTCGTCGTTGGGCACAGCCGACACCTGCTTAGCCGAGGTGCAGCCCATGGCCTCACTCCCTCCCCCCTCTCACCATCTCACCTGAGAGAGACAGAAAACAACACATTCAACAACGAGGCTGACAGCCCATGTTTAAAGTCACAACGGACACATGATTAGCTCCATTAGCGTCTCTGCCACGTTACGTACTACCGATCATCAGGAAAAGAAAACACATCCGAGTTGAGCCTGAACAGATCCAGACATGCTTTCTATCACAGCCTGAAGCCAGAGATACAGATTCATCTTTTTTTCCCCCCCTGTTACTTACGAACATGTGTATCGTCAACCTGAACCCAGGCCAAGACCAACACAAGACACATATAGCAGTGCCAAAAAGTATTTTGGACACACTTAAAGTATGAATGTCACTGCATTATAAAACAAAATATCAACCCAATGGCATTTACACAGAAAGAAATATAGCCTAAATGCACTTTTGAAGCAGGGAAGTCTGTTTAAGGATAAAACAACAGATACTGTTCAAAATCAAGACAAAGTATTTTTACAGTTTCTGGCTGTCAAACGTCAATCTAAAATGTTAATTAGGGAGTCGATTTAAAACTTTTTTTATTTTTTATAAAGGTTTATAAGCAATGAGTGCAATATAAAAGCATATACTGTATGTGGTGTGATGTTCCCAAATAGAGTGCTGCAGGGATGACACATTTTGTAGACCAAACCCGGAAACAAATGAGCATTTTAGCACTTCTGGTTACATCGTCCTGCAGCCAAAAGTTTTTGTCAATGGGTAATTGGTTAAATGCCTGAAATAAACACAAGCTCAAGATATTTAGCCTAGTTAGCTCAAGTTTTAGCCTATTATGACTGACAAACAAATGCCAAAATGAAATTTAGCAGCTGCCTTTTTAAAATCTACACGGTTACGTTTAAAGTGCTGTTATGAACAACTCTTTTTATTGAATCTGCTGAGTCAATGATTAAAAAAACAACAACAATCAAACAAAAAAAAAAAAACACTCATAATATTCAAAAACATACTTGTTTGCCAGAACAACCACCAGCACAATAATACAAACTAAGGTATAAAGACACAGAATGAACCAGTAAACAAATCCAATTTACTAGAAACTAAGACAGTTTAAAGGGGACAATGGATTTTCAACAAGTTGGTATGATTCTTTAGGGTCTTCATGAAAATGTCTGTAACATACTTTGGTTAATGACAATGTAAAACAACACTCTTTTTACCTTGTCAAAAACTGCTCTGTTCACAGTGAGCTGTTTCGGTGCATGGCTCTTTAAATGCTAATGAGCAACTGCTCACTCCACCCCCTCCATTCCGTTTTTTGTGTATTCGGTGGCGTGTTACCATCAAAAACAAAACTAATCCACTACGTCCTCATTGGCTCTCATGTCGGAATAAAATTAAGACAAAGTTTAAAGTTCACCTTTACAACCAAATATAAAACACCTGCAATGCTTACGAGACATTGTTGTCACTACAGCTGCTCGAGCGCTGAGAAAATGGCGGACACTGTACAACTGGCTGAGGGTGGAAATATGCTAATACGGGACAGGCTGTCATCGGTTGTGGGCGGGGCTTGAGCAGTATGACATCATATTGTTTAGAAAATCAAAACGGCTTGATAATTGAGACGGTTTAGTTTTTTTGGGAATTAAAAAAAATGAAGAGTGAATAGATGTAAGCTTTTCTTACCAAACAGGTATACTATACTTAGTCTTATCTACTCCTCTAATCGTGGTGATGTTTGGGTTGGTCTACAAAAACACATAAATCACTGCAGCACTCTATGTTTTGCAGCTGTTGCATATTAAAACACCTTCAAAATCAGTGGCAGAGATATGAGAACATCTCGTCCAGCAGGGACCCCAGAGCCTCATGCAGGAACGGACTCGGAAAAGAGGGGGACAAATTGAGAGAGGAAAAAAAACAGAGGAGAGAAAGATCAAAAGAGCCGGCTACTCCTCCTCCCCTCTCTCCTCGTTTGAAGTCGTCAGGAGGGGCAGTGTTTAGCTCTGCCTTTAGCAGCACGGGGCACAGGACAAAGCACCAGGTGTACAGGCGAGAGAAAAGTGTGCGAGTGCCTGTGTATGTGCGCACAGACGAGCTCGGCCGCTCTCTGCAGCGGGTCTTGAGTAAACAAGATCTGGCTCTCAAGGCTGCGGAGGTTTGGTGCGCCATCCCATAAAAGCCTGTGAAAGTATAATCACCCACAGTAGGGGTTTTCAATGAGGAAGTGTTTAGATTTACACCATTCTCGAGTCTGAAAAGACTGTTATTCATTCAGTTTTCTCAGAATTGGAATGGCCTTCATTTGTAAGTTCTACACATGCTCTGCCACTTGCATAATTGCTGATGAAATATACAGGTGAAGTCAAAGGTTTACATACACCTTGCAGAATCAACAAAATATTAATTATTTTACCAAAATAAGAGGGATCAAAATGCATTTTTTAGTACTGACCTGAATAAGGTTTCACATAAAAGATACATCCAGTGCATAAGAGAAAATAATAGTTTTTTTTAAAAAAATTACCCTGTTCAAAAGTTTACATACACTTAATTCTTAATAATGTGCTGTTACTTGAATGATTTTTTTGTTTTTGTTTTATTGATAGTTGGTCATGAGTCCCTTGTTTGTCCTAAACAGTTCAACTGCTGGCTGTTCTTTAGAAAAGTCTTTAAGGCCCCCCTAAATTGTTTGGTTTTTCAGAATTTTTGTGTATTTGAACTCTTTCCAACAATGACTGTATGATTTTAAGATCCATCTTTTCACACAGAGGACAACTAAGGGCACTCATATGCAACTATTACAGAAGGTTCAAACACTCACTGATGCTCCAGAAGGAAAAATGATGCATTAAAAGCCGGAGGCTAAAAACATTTCAGGGTATCAGATCAGGGTAAAATTTAATTCATTTTGTCTTCTGGGGAACATGCACATATCTTCTGTAGCTTCTGAAGGGCAGGACTAAATAAATAAATAAATAAATAAACAATATTTGGCAAAATAAGAAAAGTTTACACATCCCCATTCCATTTAAAAGTTTACACCTTCTGGAGCAACAGTAAACCTTCTGTAATAGTTGCATATGAGTCCCTCAGTTGTCCTCAGGGTGAAAAGATGGATCTCACAATCATACAATCATTGTTGGAAAGGATTCAAATGCACAACAAGCTGAAAACCCAAAGAATCTGTGGAACCTAAAGGACTTTTCTGAAGAACAGCAGGCAGTTTAACTGTTCAGGACAAACAAGAGACTCATAAACAACTATCACTTAAACAAACAAAAAAAAAAACAGCTGTGGATCATTCAAGTAACAACACAGTATTAAGAATCAAGTGTATGTAAACTTTTGAGCGGAGTTTTAATAAATTCAACTACTCAACAAAATGAACAATTTGCAGATTCTGCAAGGTGTATGCAAACTTATGACTTCAACTGTACTTGACTAATTTGACTAATGCTTCCAGTTACCAATAACTTAACCTGAACACTTTCTCATGTTTAAATTGTCTTCAAATGCAGGAAAACTTGAAGAAAGCATCATTTTTTACAATATAGTGGTGAAAATGTGCAAAAAAATAAAAATGATTTTATTCATCCTTGTGTTACCTAAGAGGTTGAGAAAGTCTATTCACACCTCTTGCGACTGAGACATAAACAAGAAGCCATCTGTGCACTTGTGTCAGGTTCACTTTCTCTTACGCAGACAGAACATTGACGTCTGTGTTCTGTAAAAGCTGTGCGTATACATGTACCAAGATCAGTGCCTGGCTGTGTGTAGTCAGTAGGCTTAAACTTGCCTAATGACTAAAACACACTTTGACTCCAATCAGATGCAAAAAAAAAAGCAGCATTTTCATCCCATTTTCTTAAGAGAACAAGGGAGCATTTTTGGCCACATGACTTTTGGATACACATCTAGGAAGAAAGGATTGAAAGAATCATGTGACACTAAAGACTGGAGTGAATTTAAAGGGATAGTTCAGCCAAAAATTAAACTTCTGTCATTAATTACTCACCCTCATGACGTTCCAAACCCGTAAGAGCTTTGTTCATATTTGGAACACAAATTAAGATATTTTTGATGTAATTTGAGAGCTTTCTCATCCTGCATAGACAGCAATGCAACTGACACGTTCAAGGCTCAAAAAGGTAGTAAGGACATCATTAAAATAGTCCATGTGACATCAGTTGTTCAACCTTCATTTTATGAAACTACGAGAATACTTACTGTGCATAAAGACAACAAAAATTATGACTTTATTATTATTTCTTCTCTTCTCTGCGTGTGACTTTGCTGAAGTAGAACCTGAGTGAGCTTTGCCTTGTTTGCAAGCTGAGAAAATTGTTAAATAAAGTCAATATTTTTGTTATCTTTATGTACAAAAAGTATTTTCGTAGCTTCAAATTAAAGTTGAACCACTGATGTCACGTGGACTATTTTATCAATGCCCTTACTACCTTTCTGGGCCTTGAACATGGTAGTTGCATTGCGGTCTATGCAAGGTCAGAAAGCTCTTGGATTATTTCTTAATTTGTGTTTCGAAGATGAACAAAGAAAGACTCAGAGCATCATGCATCCCTTCTGGCTTTTCATTTTTTTTGAAGAATCTAATTGCATCTTGCACAAATCTTCACGACAATGTGGATGGAATGGTTACACACAAACGTTCAATGTGCATAACACCTACTCAACCAACAAGCATACCCATCAATCCTTATCATATCTCAAGGCATTCACACAAACACGCAATAAGCTCTGACAATAGAAATAATTGACTAATGCGTGAGTACAAATGAATAACCTACTTTCTAAGAGCCTTGAAGATGAAGTCAAGCTAAATAGCATCACACCCCCTACTAAAACACACACACAAACACACAGCAAGTACACACCCTCAAACAGGCCGCAGGGCTGAGAACTGTCTGAGCCAGCGCTCACACTGAAAAACAGGCTGATCAGGCGAGAGCAAGAATCATGGGAAGCAGTTCGCAAGTCCTTTGAATCTCAGCTGATAGGAAACAACACAAACACCAAACCCTTGCTCTGAAGAACCAGAGGAGACCTTGTTCATTCATCTCCGCTGTGACCGAGCGAGCAGGACAGCAGCCCCCTCACCATAATATTTACTCACCCGCAACGGCTGTGGCATCAACTCCCCCGTCCCAGTTTAAACAGATCACCAAGCCTGCTGAGACGCACAGTGGAAACGTCTCAGTGCTGTCATGATTATCTTAAGACTAAAGCCTCTTTCTCTTTCCCTTTCGTTCCTTCTTTATGTCTTAAGCCGTGTGAGAGGTGGTTTGGGGGTGGAGAGATGTTAAAATAATAGCGCTAGTGTTTAAGAAAGGGAACTCTCTAACCACGAGAAGAGAGGGGCAATGACAGGACTGTGGGAGAGACAGCGTCTGAACCAGAAGAAGGCATGAGACTGAGAAACAGATGGAAAGATAAAGACGTCAAAGATGGTCAAGGTGACATTTTGTTCCGTTTATGGCCAGAAGTTCTGCTGAAAGCAATGGCTTGCAATCCTTTCACCCAGCAGACCACTTAAACAGTAAAACAACAATAGCAAACAGATAAAAACTGGAGGAAACCCCAACTACCTCAAAACAATTATCTATACCATAATAAATAACTGATTGTTATGAATAGATTAAGGCCATGTCCTAACTACGAAGCGACAAGATTCCAGCGACAAGCAATTTGGCTGTCCACACCAGAAGTGACGTGACAGAATCACTGAAATATCACAGCCATTTAAAAGTGCAGAAGCACACTGCACTCCCAATGAAATGGACAAGTTTTTAAAATGCAAGTCATAAATATTAAACATTAATTTAAGGGATAGTTCACCCAAAAATAAAAATCTGATGTTTATCTGCTTACCCCCACGGCATCGCAGATGTAGGTGATGGTTTCTTCAGTAGAACAAAAACAAAGATTTTTTAACTCAAACTGTTGTAGTCTGTCAATCATATAAATTGCAGTTAATGGGACCCACAGCTTTGAGGGTAAAAAAAAAAAACATACTTGATGCGCGGATGGCGGTTATATCCGCGGGCGCTGCAGATAATCCGCGGGTCGGGTAGGTCGGGTAATTTAAAACAAATACATTATGATTAATTGCGGGTGGGTCGCGGGTGGATCAGATTAATTATTAATGCTTTTTGCTTTGTATTTTTTTAAACACATTCTGTAAAATACGAATGTGTCGTTAATGCATTTTTCATCAGGCAAACAGGCCCTGATTTGCACGCTAATAAAATAAATAAATAAATAAATAAATAAATAAATACGCGCGTGGTGGAGGTCCATTTGTTAAAGCAGAAATGGAGGCGAAACAGATCCAAGAGAAACTTAAAAAGGGAGAATTAAAAACAAAACAAAAGGAAGGAAAGAAAAGTGCCGCGTGGGAGCGTTTTAGCGAAGTCGTTAACGAGGATGAATGAAAGTGCTGGGTATGTAATATGCAACGGCTGTGAAGCACTGTATGTATATGAAAGCCACAAGACCGGTACCTCAAATATGAAACATCATGTGTGTGCTAAATCGAAAGGCCAGTCAAGTCTAAGCCAGACAAG
The DNA here is from genome assembly GCF_049309525.1 of Garra rufa. Taxonomy (NCBI): domain Eukaryota; kingdom Metazoa; phylum Chordata; class Actinopteri; order Cypriniformes; family Cyprinidae; genus Garra; species Garra rufa. Next base: position 28,714,231 of record NC_133375.1, on the reverse strand, counting down.
CACTTTAACTTCTTACATTCGTCGGGACAGAAAAAAAAATACCACTGGAAGTTAAGTCTACTCTCGTGGATGCACGTGTGGACCTGTGCTGCCTTGATATACGCCCCTTTGATGTCGTCTCTGGTAAGGGATTCCTCCAAGTGGCCCAAAGACTAATAAACATCGGTGCCAAGTGCAGTGTAGTTGATGCTAATGGTATCATACCCCATCGCCAAACTGTTTGTGACAGGGCAAAGCAACAGGCTGCCGCTGGTAGGGAAAAACTTTCAGAGGTCATCCAAAAGGTTTTGGAATACAGTGGGATTGCTGTTACCACAGATATGTGGACAGACGAATTTAACAAAAGGACATATACTGTCCTTACGTGTCACTACATCAACGAGAAATGGCATCTGCAAAGTGGCATTCTGGCAACAGTCGAATTTGACAGTCATCTAAAAAAAAAAAACAGCGAGAATATCCATGACCAAATTAGGGTTGGGCGATGTCGACCAATTTGTCATCGTACGATGTCTAATCTGAAACATCGCGATGGACGATGGCATCGTCTGCGGGGGGCGGGGTGAGGGATGGTTGTTGTTAAATAATTTATTCATAACGAATTAATTAATAGCAGCCTACCGCTTCCACCAGTGCTAAATTTGAGCCTGATCATGTTCTGGAAAATGTCAGATTTGGGATTTTTGCGTTCCGGTATTTGTTTTTAAAGATCCGGCATTAACAAGTGCATTAGATCGTGACAGTGAGTGCGTGCAGACGAGACAAGAGCAAGCGCGGGTTTATGTAGATGCATTTGGAGGATGTGTGTTGGTCCTTAACATATTTTCTACCAGTCAGCTTTTTTAAGTTCAATATCGCTCTCATTGTTTGCTTACTGCTTAACCCACTCTCTCCAAACGCATTTAATGAGCAGCGGAATGTTTAGAGAGAAAGTGTAATATCAGAAATATTATTATGCATTAACATAAGTGATGTTTTATTAACAAATTTCGGGAGGAGCACGCACAGATAATTAACACGGCCAATGCATCATCAGTAATCACTCCCTATCCAATCAGTGTTAAAGGGAATCACTATAAATAATCAAAGCAGCCTTACCTTCCTATCTCTCGTTTCAACATCCCTCCACCACCCCGTCTCCTCTCTATAGGGGGGAGCTATTGGGTTCGGGCCGATTGCCGAGCTCGGACCCTCTCCCCGGGCAGGGGGAGTGCCCCGGGCTCGGGAACGAATTTCGAGCTCGGAGCCCTCTCCCGGACAGCACGCCAAATACGCTTAACCTTATACGCTATCCTTTTACTCTGTTTATTATCAGTAAGTGGGAACTCGTGAAACACTATAAACATAGCTATAAGTTAGTTATCCTGACTCCAAAACGAATCATTTAAATGTGGAGGTATTCAGAACAGAACAGGAATGAAACAAAATATATAAAGTTAAGAAACCAAAACAAAGCGAAACTAAAAATAACAGGCGTTGGGCTCACGACACGTACCTCACAAATCCAAGCGTTTCCATATTCCCAATGTATTTGAATGATAAGCTGTTATTTATAATGTATACTAGGCTTTGTATTGTACATTCGTATTTCGATGGAAAAAAAATATATTCTCTTGTTTTTGTTCCAAGCTCTGTTCGTTATGGTAAAACCATGAAAAGGGCATATTTGGTGTAGTTTATTTAATCTAATTTAATTAATTATTTTGATTTTTTTCTGCTGTTTTTGTATGCCTCATTTATTAATGTAAACGAACTTTTAATGTAATTCGTTTGGAGTTCACTGTAATTTGTATTGTGATCACTAACAACTTCCTTGTTATTATTTCCTCATAATAATAAAATAAGTAAAGATGTGGAAATTGAAAGCATGCATTTCATTTGGCTATATAGTGATTAAGTGTGTGTTTTTCGTGAGCGGGTTGCTGCTGAGGCAGGGGCGCTGCGGGGGCGGGGCGGAGGATCGCGATGCCGGCTCAGCATCGTGATGTCTATCGGCCATCGGCGATGGACGATGGCATCGTCTATCGACCCAACCCTAGACCAAATAACCAAATTAGGGCTGGACAATATATCGAACGATATTGTGAGGCGCGTTTAGTCAATGAAGCCGGTACTTTGATTAGTAGTAAATCTCCATCACGTGCGTTCCGCTCAGGTTCCGCTGGAGCGGCAATTAATACACAGAGACGTAAATCTCTGACAAGCTACGCCATATCGCGCTCAACATCGCATTCGATATTAAGCTCGCAGTTTTAACATATAGGTTTTATTTAAATTGATCTATTATTGAATTCAATATGGCTAAAATGTCACACAATATGATATTCACACATTAGGCACTTTTAACAGTGAATAAAGCACATAATCATGAGATTATCACTGTCATAGTTTGTATGTTGTTGTTCCAGCCGTGACGTCACAGAAATAGAAACATTTTCTAAAATAAAAAAAATTGTGTGTCGCCGTCGTGGCTAGATACGACAAAAACTCCAATTAATATGAAAAAAAAGATATCTTTTATCGCGTGTAACACGTGTAGTTAAGACACAGTGTAAGGCTGCATTTAATCAAAAATATTGTGAAATATTATTTAGACCCTTTTTCCTCAGCTGGGATCGTTTACAGCCACATTTGGGAGTGTTTGAAACTGCATTTCGGAAGTTCAAACTCGGGCACCATAGAAATCCACTAAATAGAGAAAAATCCTGAAATGTTTTCCTCAAAAAACTATTTTTTTACGACTGAAGAAAGAAAGACATGAACATCTTAGATGTTCTGGAAGCGAACTTTCCCTTTTATATTTGTAAATTCAGCTTTATTTCAATTAACAAAAAATGTTTTAGTAGATATATTTCACTAATAATAAAAATTGTGAAATATACCAAGGCATTCCAATTTGCCTTAAAGAGATAGTTCACCCAAAAATGGAAATTCTGTCATACTCACCATGACTTCATTCTAAACCCATAAGACCTTGTTTCAAAAATGTATCTTCACATATTTTTGATGCAATCCAAGAGCTTTCTGACTCTGCATAGACAGCAATGCAACTACGCAAAAAAGGTAGTAAGGACATCATTAAAATAGTCAGTGGTTCAAGCTTAATTTTATGAAGCTATGAGATACGTTGTGGTAATCTAGTGAATGTCCGTCGACTGACACGTAAGAAGAAATTGTTGAATAAAGTTGTTAGTTTTGGGTTTTTTTTGCGCACAAAAAAGTATTTTTCATAGCTTCATAAAATTACAGTTAAACCACTGATGCCCTTAATAGCTTTCTGTGCCTTGAACATGGCTTTCAGTCTGTGCAGGGTCAGAAAGCTCTAGGATTTCATCAAAAACATCATAATTTGAGTTCCGAAGATGAACAACGGTCTTACGGGTTTGGAACAAAATGAGGGTGAGTAATTAGTCTCGCGTAGCCAGACCTTCAGACTGACGGCTGAAGGTCTGGAATTCATGGCAGCTTTCATTGGCCAAGGTCCGCCCATAAGACCGTTTGATCGACATGTCAAACAACCAATCACAGTTCGTTTCGTTCAGCGTCCGTTTCGGTGCGTGGAAATGCCCCCACAACAACAGACTGGCGTGCAACAAGTCAGTCATTGAAATAACCAGAATTGAAAGATAACAAAGAAGAGGGAGAACAAGCAGTAAGTCAGTAATTTATTCGCAAACGTTGCAAATGTGTATAACAACAATGGCGTCTGCATAAGCACCTTTTAGCAAAACGCCCAGTAAATCAGTCTGCGCTTTGTTTCCCGGCGGACCGAAAATAAACGCGACACTCGCGTCTCCCGGAATTACGGTCAAATTCAACGAATCAGATGACGACTTCGACAATCCTGAAGAGTTTCCAGTTAAGTGTACCATATGCATCAGACATTCAGCCTACGTTCAGTGGGCGTGACGTCTGAGGCTGAGACTAGTGAGTAATTAACAACAGAATTTTCATTTTTGGGTGAATTAACTCTATAACAAGCAACAAATGTTTCCATACAGGTTTTCCAAACACCCCTCTCAACTTCCAAGGGAAATCAGCCTATGAATGATTTGTGTCTGAATTTTGAGCTAGCATGAGAACAGGCCAAAATATAAACTCGCTCGCCAATCCATTCTTACATAAAACATGCCATTGAGTGGAAATGAGACAATTTACTAAAGAATGGCGTCACATACCATTCACACAGACACTCATTCTACTCCTATTTCATGAATGAGGGCCAGTGTATGCAGCCAAGACGGTGTGGAAATCTTACTTGCAAAAGTCTGAAATGATCCCTCCATCCACTGTTGCACCGTACCACTCGGGGCTGTCCCAACACTGCCTGCATCTGACTGACTCACTGACTTCACCCTTTAACAACTGATTTGTGCCTGTCACCTCTATACTGCGTGTGGGTCTGAGCCTTGCTGTCTGCACTACTACTGTCAGAAAAGAACCAGATGACTCATAAACACACACCTCTCATATGACTAGTCAAACGAAACCTCGAGTACCTCATTTGTCTTCTAATAGACCAGCATCTTCCACACAACACAGATTTGTATATTTCCTTTCTGCGATTACTAATAAGTGCCATCTTTCCTTCAGTGAACGCACGCAGACAGGCTACAGCTTTGTGGAAATTTACTCCGGGGTCAGGTCTGTAATTTTTCCGTATCCATCTTTATAAAGCTGACAAGCGCCTCCTAATTCAGCCTATAAATATTCATTTGAAATTAGAAAACCATCTATTATATACCAATTCTGTTGCCTGCTGCTGCATAATTGGTCTGCCCGTTTCCTGTAAGTATACCCACTAGTGTTGGGCGATATGCTCAATTTTCATATCGCCCTATCGTCAGCCTGAGAGATCGCCGATACACGATACTATCGTGCTAATTTAATTAATTATCTATGTACTAAATTCCTTATTCGTTTTGTAAATGTAGACTTTTCTCTTGACATATGATTAAGTTGTGCGTGTACAGAGCGCTGACTGTAGTTCTGCCGGAGTTGTTCAAGTTACTTTCGGTTTCATTCTCTGCAATCGTCAGTGAGTGAGTTGTAAATGTGCGTGCCAGAATGTAAATGAATGAATCTTTCTTTACCCGTCATATTGCTATAATGTTACCGCTGTATGTCTGACCGTTATCATGAAGGTGATGTTGTAGTTCAGTTCATATTGGATGCGGAGAAGTGATGCGCGTGTAATTCACGTGCGTATGTTTAGCGTCATCTGATCGCATCGTAATTCTAATTAACGCCTATAGACGTTACTGAGATGAATGTTTATGTTTACTATATACAGACTGATTATGATACATCGTAATGAATTCAGCCTGAACCAGGTTTTACTACCTCTGTTATCCTAATGACTGCAATGCAAATATAATATAACACTCCCTTTAGAATCAGTTAATCTACCACCGTACTGTATGATGAAAAACTCCCATTCTCACTGTACGAGGTGCGTTAAGGCGCTGTGGCCTCTCTATGCGTGTGTTTATACCGCGGCAAGTTTCTGAAGCATCCTAGAACAGACTCTCTGTGCTGCATTGCTAAAGTTAAGTTCTTTGTTGACGGATAATAATAATAATCGTCTAACTATCGTCAAAGGCATCAGCAACAGGCGATATCTCTGACTATCGTCGATACACGATACTATCGTCTATCGGCACAACCCTAATACCCACAGCTCTGTAATGAGCTCTTGAAAGTCTCAAAATGAAAATCCCTCCCACTGCGAGAAACTCATTTACATCCCTTTACAAAATGTTTACTAATTCAGCAAAATTTGAATAAGGTTTAAAAATGTCATGCTTCCATCTAAATGGCACCGGTAGTAGACGGCACTGTTATTTAAACATTCAAATGAGCGTGTCCATCTGTCTCAGCGCGTACGCTTAGGACAGTGCACCTTGATGCAAGGAGCGAAAAGGACGTCCATGTTTGACAATAGCAGAGGAGGATGTTTGATCTGTGTCATATCAAAACAGCGAGCGGCGGTTAGTCACAGGCAGCCTTCAGCCTGACCTCTAAATCGTAGAACAAAAGCGTGACACAAAGATCAACCTCAAAATCCACCTCTGAACCACACAGGCCTCTCTCTGGATGATTGGATTTGTAATTGACCCCGTCAGTGCTTTCTAAGGCAGGAAAAATTGCGCACTATCTTAGAGTTAGCTGAAACAGTATATAGCAGGGTCACCGCAACTCACTATATAAATGACATATGATGCTTGGCCTTACAATGCAGTTCACCCAAAAATGAAAGTTCTGACATTCATTACTGTCGCTCCAAACCCATAAGACCTTTGTTCATCTTTGGAACACAAATTAAGATATTTGATGAAATCCGAGAGCTTTCTGACCCTGAATAGACAGCAACGCAACTGACACATTCAAGGCCCATAAAGGTAGTAAAGACAGTGTTAAAATAGTCTATAATGTTATGAAGCCACAAGAATACTTTTTGTGCACAAAGAAAACACAAATAGTAGTTGAATTTACATGCACTTGATTCTTAATACCGTGCTGTTACCTGAATGATCCACAGCAGTGTTTTTGTAAACTGTTAAACTGCCCACTGTTTTTCAGAAAAATCCTTCAGAATTCCCCACAGCATTTTCAGCATTTTTGTGCATTTGAACCCTTTCCAACAATAACTGTATGATTTTGAGATGCATCTTTTCACACTGAGGACAACTGAGGGACTCATACGCAACTATTACAGAAGGTTCAAACGCTCACTGATGCTTCAGAAAGAAAAACGATGCATTAAGAACTTTTGAATTTGACAATCAGGGTAAATTTAATTTATTCTGGGATAGACATCTTCTGGGAAACATGCAAAATTGTCAACCCTTGCCTCTCAATGCATTGTTTTTCCTTCTGAAGCATCAGTGAGCATTTGAACCTTTTGTAATAGTTGCATATGAGTCTCTTAGTTGTCCTCCGTGTAAAAAGATGGATCTCAAAATCATAAAGTCATTGTTGGAAAGGGTTCAAATACACAAAAATGTGGAAAAACCAAAGAATTTTTCTGAGGAACAGCAGACATTTTAACTGTTCAGGACAATCTTGTGACTTGTGAACAACTTAGGGCTGCACGATTAATCGCACGATGTTGTGAGGCGCGTTTAGTCAATGAAGCCGGTACTTTAATAAGTAGTAAATCTCCATTACGTGCGTTCAGCTGGAGCAGCAATTAATACACAGAGCCCTAAATCTCTGACAAGCTACGCCAAATCGCGCTCAAAATCGCATTCGATTATGACCGCGATTTGGTGTAGCTTGTCAGTGATTTACGGCTACGTGTATTAATTGCCACTCCAGCTGAACGCACGTGATGGAGATTTACTACTACTACAGTAATAAATAAAATGCATTTTGTATGATCCATCTTATTTTGGTAAAATAATTAACATTTTGAAGATTCTGCAAAGTGTACGTCAACTTTTGACCTCAACTGTATATAATTTTAATAAGTAATATTCATATACTACGTCATTATAATATTATTATTAGACTATTACATCTAAAGGGACTTATTACAGGAATAAACCCCTGAAGCAACCTAAGAACAATGACATACAGATGACGTGTTTAAAGCTACATCATTTGGTTACCAGCCCAAGTCAGTCATAAGACATATTGTTTACATTTTGTATTGTTTTACTTCATATGCAAACAAATGCACACGTAAAAGATTCTTTAGAGCGGTGGAAGAGGGGAACTTTAAATCAATTTGAATTAATTTCCGTCAGTTCCTTGAACAAAACTGTAGCTTTAAAAACATGGAACATGCAGGATGAGTCATATGTACTATTTATATTATTTCACTTTCATTATGAAGCAACAAAACATTTTGCTAAATACCTCTATTTGTGTTCCACGGAAGAAAATGTCAGACAGGTTTGAAAAGGACCTGAGGGTGAGAAAATGATGATCATTTTCCTTAAACCACTAGACTGAAATACCCCACCCTGCGCAAGAGTCACTTAGATAAGATTGTGCTGTCAGCATACTAAAACCAAAAGTTGTAATTCACAAAACACACACGCAACCTCCTCGGTCATCAGAACCACAACACACACAGAACTCTGGAACCTCCCACATAGACCTCTGGTAACTATGGTAACCTCCTCTGAGTGATGTCACGCTGACATTGCATCATAACCCCGTGAGCTAATTGGGTCGCTTTTCTCAGGTCCCGTGAAGCACGCGGGAGAAACTGAATAAAACAGGCAGAGTGGGAGCTTGGACTGTGATGGTGGAGAAGATTGAAATTGACTGACCGAGAGGAGGACCCACAGAGGCTATTAATAGCCATTCAGCCTCCTCAGTCACCAGAACAAAAGCCATATGTGCGCAAAGCAACACACACACTGCTTATGGATGAGAGAGAGACAGATGGAGGCGTCAGACTGATGAGGGATTCAGAGAGAGAGAGGTACAGAGCCGACCGTGTCTCCCCAGAGCGAAGTCAGACTCATTTCCTTAAATTGGTTATTTCGAATGGTTTGCTTCAGAAAAAAAAAAGAAAAATGACTGTTGGTTACTGACTTCCCAGCGTCATAGTAAACACTCCACAACATTCCTATAAAGTCAGATGAAGCATATTTTGTTTGTTAATTACTTTTTCAATAAAGTTATATTAAGGCAGTTTATTCTAACTTTATGTCAGTTAGTTGTAGCCATGAATCAGCTCATAAAAACAGCCATTTGGAGCCTAAATCTAATTTGCAAGTACATTAAAGAAAAACTCAAATCCATTTGGTTAAAATGCTATTAAAACCAATGCTACACTAACCAGTCAAAAGTATTTGAACAGTAAGATCTGTAATGTTTTTAAAGAAGTCTCTTCTCCACACCAAATTAAATATTTTTACTATTTAAAACTGTTTTTTGAATTGTAATTATTCCTGTGATTTCAAAGTTGAATTTATAGCATCATTATTCCAGTCGCATGATTCATTAGAAATCATTCTAATACTCGGATTTGCTGTTCAAAAACATTTAGTATTATTATTATGATGATGATGATGATGATGTTGTTGAAAACAGCAGTCAATTTTTTCAGGTTTCTTTGATGAATAGAAAGTTCAGAAGAACAGCATTTATCTGAAATAGAAATCTCTTGTAACATTATACATGTCTTAATCATCACTTTTGATCAATTTAAAGCATCCTTGCTAAATAAAAGTATTAATTTCCATAATTTCCTCTGCCCCCCAAAATTATACTGACTCCGAGCTTTTGAACGGTATAGTGTACAATGTTACAAAAGCTTTTTATTTCAGATAAATGCTGATCTTTGGATCTTTTCATCAGAATTAAAAAAAAAACATGTACTCATTTAAATATTAAATGATTTAAATATTTAAATATTAACAATAATAAAAATGTTTCTTGAACAGCAAATCAGCATAATAGAATGATTTCTGAAGGATCATGTGACACTGAAGACTGAAGTAATAATGCTTTAGCTTTAATCAAAGGAATAAAATACATTTTTAAATATATTCAAATAGAAAACAGTTATTTTAAATAGTAAAAATATTTCACATTTTTACAGTTTTTGCTGTACTTTGGACCAAATAAATGCAGGCTTGATCAGAAGAGACTTATTTTAAAAAATAAAAATGAAAAATTTTGACTGGTAGTGTACTTTGCATATGCATTGATAAAACAGTATTATAATCAGGTTGTTATATTTCTAGTATGTTTCATTACATTTCTGCTATTTGCTCAAACTCTCAGTTCACTCCAAATGTTCTTAGCATCAACATACACATCAGTACTTGGTTCATTATGAATTATATGTGTGCAAAAAAGGCTATACCATGTCAGATTCCATCCCCATTACGACCCTCAAGAGGTGCCTCGTAACTCACAATAGGTCTGCTTTTAAAGGTTTAAATGTTATTGGTAAATCAACTCACTTATGGAGAAAATGAATGGGATCTTCACTTGTGAAACCCTGTTGCACAAGTTCTTTCAGCCAACAGAATCGCTCTGTTAGGGGTTACAACACAACAATGTTTTGAGAGTCAGTGAGCTGTCAAACCAGATCATTCAGAGTTGGACAAATCTGAAAGACTCAGTTGTCTGTAATGAGTAAGGAAACTCTAAAACTGAATGAATCACTGACGGTTCAAGGTTCAGTGAGTTGGAGATTTGTTAAGAGATCACTGCAGGTCAAATTTGAGTCTACAGTAAGTTCAATGAGTCAATGAGTTGATTCAGGAACATCTCGGATGATTCAGTCAGATTTATTAATGAACCATTCATCTTATTTATTGAATATATCCAAATCATTCGTTTATAAATCAGACATCATTAAATCCTATGTCAGACACTGCTAAATGGCTAAATACTCTCAGAGTAGGCTTTTCTATTTTTAAATAAATATTTAATCATCATTTGACCTACCAACATCAGTTGAGTCGCTTCATCTGTCATCCACAAATCCTCTTCCATGACCCCATGGGATAGTAAAGCACCCATGGATATGTACTTCAGACTCCCGCCATTAGTTTTATAGATACTGTGAATTTAGACATACTATTCTTTTCACATATTGTTTTTCGCCTAGTAGATTAGTAAAATTTTGCCGTTCACTGAGTCAGTGAGTTGATTCGAAAAGCCGCTCAGGCCGATTCGAATGAATCGACCGGTGCGGTTCTGTATTCCAGTTCAACCGATTAACTCAAAAGATTCGACTCAAATGAACGAGTCATTTATGAATCAGACATCGCTAAATCACTCACAGCTCCCTCTAGACGTAAACATGTCTGCCATTCAAACACACCGCCATACATTGAATGCGGGCTGGTGAAAATACTGCATATGAAAGCACAGTGACAGAAGGACACACACAGCTGCGCCACGGCAGAGACAGAGGGCGCATTGTCTGCCCGCAGGACAGTGGACACACACACATACACACGTGTACGTGTGCATGCATGCCAACCCAGGTGTCTTTTGTTTTCATTACTTCCAGTTCGGTAGTACCACAGGGATAAATCAATAAATGTCCTTGCAATGCGACAGAAACCCCACATTAACCTACAATCGATCTCACCTATTCCTGTTTACCATTGGCTGTCTCTTAAAACCTAGTAAACTGCCTACCTAGACAGCATTTTGGGCATCATAGGCGCCCGAATATGTTGCATTCGTTTTGGACGCTTAAGATGCTCAAAAATGCTGTGTGGACTGGCAGAACACTAGGTTTTGAGACACAGCCCATATCAGCATGCAGCCCAAAATCACTGGTCACAGATCAGATCAAACTGATCACGCAAAAAAAATAAGAACCAGTCAGGAGCCAAAATAGGAATCGACTCACCACCAGCAACAAAGAAAAGCAATCGGTTTGCGTTTAACATTTAACACAAGCACTCCATGAATCAGCGCAGAAATGCATAAATATGACAGGGAAACACTCACTTGTCAGAAGTGACCCGCTCGGTCCACTGGCGGCGGCTCACACACACGCAGACGGACGGACGGACGGACGGCAGTAAGCGCTGCTGTAGTGATGTGGACCGCTGGCTTACAGTCCGCACTCCTGATTTGCTCGAAGAACTGCAGCCATCTTGCTGAAGCCCGTGTGGCAAACCAACCACATGCCTAGACGTAGAAGGGGAGGAACCAGTCAAATTATCCTAAACATTTTCCACTTATCACCCCAGTTGCATGTCTTGAAAATAAGCTTCCCGGTATTGGCAATTGCTTAAGCCAAGAAATTATATTCATTTTTAGACCAATAATATTTTATGCAACTCCTAGCGGCCGGCCCATAGGGGGCGCTGGGGCACCGCCCTCCCTGATAAAAGGGGCTGTAAAATGTATTTTTACAAATTAAGTTTTTTAATTCGGTTTTACCCACCAGTATGTGCCTACATGCGATATGAAAACATATACAACATTTCCCACCTAGTGACATTCATTCACCGGTGAATTTCCACAGACAGACTTGTATCGTTTCTGTCATGGGGCGCTGAGAAAAAGCGCCCCTGCAGTTCAGCCAAATAGCCAGTCATGTACTGTTGCTAGGGTAAATTAATAAATATGCGGCCAATCAGTCTCTTAGAATTTTATGGTCTTGGGGCGCTGAAAATTCTGCCCCAAGCAGCAGAAAATACTGCGAGATTTAAGTTTTTTTTTTTTCTTTTGAGGCGCGGTCAATCAGAGTAATGATGGCGAACTTAACGAGCAAAGAGCAATTTCCACCAAATTCGGTGAGATCACAAGCCGTTCAAATGAAGCAAAAAATAAAACAATCTTATGAATCATGGAGCTTGGATAAAGTCATGTAAAGTCACGCCTTTTATCGTTTTCCCTGTTTGTTATTTCAAAGTCCTGTCACCAAAGCGTTGTGGACAACTACACATTTAGTATTTACAGTTTTTGCATAACAGTTACTTATTATATCGGACTATATATAACTTTATGAAAATTAATTTATATGCAATGTTTTACTACAAATCAATTTATTTTCACTGTCTTTAAACTGAGAATTATCCTGTGGCTCCCTCTTGTGGATAATATTAGTATTATGGCCTTCATCTCTGAATCACATTAATATAAATGGCTAATATTTTTTTGGATGATTACAAATGTTTAATGATTACTTTACTGATAATAAAGCCTGTATTAACAATGTGATTTATTTTGTGTGTGCCCCCCTAAAAATTTTTAGCACCAGCCGCCATGAATGTTTCTTAACTTTTATAATATAAGGTGTTTTATGTATTTATAATT